>NW_008705261.1:579698-590771 GCF_000326865.2 Helobdella robusta
GAAGAAAAAAAAACAGTTCTAGAGAAATGGTCCAACTTATAAAAACCAATCAATGTAAATTTAGTACAGCATCATATTACTTTTTGTTGTGAAATTATTCATTGTATTTTCAAAGTAATTTCATTTTGGATTGAAATTAAAAAACTGCTTAAAATGTTACTGAATTTATTTTATCTAATTTTTAAATTAAACATATTTATATTGAATTTGTTGTGTTTAATTGCATACCTATTACCTACTATAAGAAAATCAAATTATAACGAAAACTTCATCCATTAGTGTTCGGTTAATAATTAGAATACAATTAACATTTAATCTAAATAAGTTAAATTTAGACACAATTTAATTAAATAAAACTGAAGATAATCTTATATTAGTCAATAACTTTATCATCTATTCAACAAATGTCCATTGCCGATATTAACGATTCGTAGTAATCATTTTAATTTCCGTGAAATACTCTTTCGAGATTACAACATTTGATGATTATTAGAAATGTATAAAGAATATTAAAAAGAACTAGAGAAATTCCCGTTGTTTGGAACTTTTTAATTTTTTGCTAAAACATAGTTTAATTCTTGGGTTGCATTTTTTACAGTAAATTCAATTTTTCAGATTGCCAGCGAACCATGTCGTGGTTGTTGGATTCCTTAAAAAAATTTCAGAACCCAATGCTCTAACCGTGAAGAGTTAGGAAATCAAAAATTATGTTATTCACGAGATATATGTCTCCAATGATCTTGCTCTCATAAAAACCAAAGGTGAAATGAAGTTGGTATCCAACTTCATTTCACCTGTAGTAAATGCAGTCTGTACTCTGGAAAAATACCAAGAGAATTCTAGAGAAAAACGCAATTAAATTTTCAGATGCTAAATAATCTGGAGGATTAATCGAAGAAATTATGATAACAAGAAAAATTTTTAAAACTCTGCGGATTTTGCTGATGCGGATTTAAGTGCATTATTTAAAAAAAAGTTAGTTAAAAAGTTTCTAACAAAAAAAAAAATAAAAAATAAATAAATTATACAGAAAAGGCAAATTATAAACGTTAAAATATGTAAAATTCAATACCTCAAACATGTAAAACATGTGAAATCCCTAAATCTTAGAAATACAAGAGAGTAATTTAATTGTAGGTAGGTGACTGACTACTATTCTTACGACTTTACCTTTTATTTTGTTATGTGTTTGTTTTTCTTTCACACCACTACACTATCAAAACATACTAAATTTTTTTTCATCGTCACCTTAAATTTTACTTTTTTTAAACAATTTTTTTAATAGTGTCTATTTATTCATTTATTAAATGTTGACTGGTTTCTAGTTTTTTAAACTTGGTTATATAATTTTTGGTATTTCTTGATTTACTTTGTATATATGCATGTATAAATAATTTCTGTTTAGTTTGTTCACTTAGCTATTATAATATGTTGTGAACTGTTCATGTTACGTGGGTTATTATCCTTCGAGAACTTCTAAGGAGTGCATGCGATTATTCAAACAAAAAATTGATTGAATGTTGGAAGCGGCTGGAGGATGTAATTAGATGTTTACTCTGGTTAAATGCTCAATAAATTAATAAACTATTTGGGCTTATTTTTATTATTTATATAAAGTACTAAAACCAAGTATTATCAGAAAAAGTTTTTAGTCACGGGTAAACTTCTTTTATTTCAATATCTTTTGCACACTTTTTTAAAGAACTAGCATGTTATCAGGAGTAAGTTGATAGTCCTGTCAGTCACTGTGTTAAAAAAATATTCTTATTTTACAAAAATGTCATAAAAATTGAAAAAATACCAAAAAGGCCAAAGAAGAATTGAAAGAGCTGCACAGATGCACAGAATGCATGCACACGCATGCATTGCGTTTCGCAAAACGAACGGCTCACGTAGTGATCAACCGTGCTGGTTTTGGAAGTGCTACCTGAGTCAGCGAGTGTCTGGTTATCGAAAACATTCAAAAATTTGGCTCACTATGATCTAACCCAAACCGCATACCGCCGTATCACGTGAGACCGTGGCTAAAAATTTACAACTTTCTTTATCTCCCGAACATACAAAACACATGGATAATAAGGTTTATTTGCGAATTATTAACGTGATGGAACCGTAAAATAAAAACTCGAAACAGAAAGAAAATAAGTGTTACTGCATCAACCGTGCCAATTATTCCATAGCTTCTTCACAGTGCTCCATGAAATGTCCGGATAACAAATACCATTGTGGTGGAAGCAGGCTATATTATTCCTTTTAAGCCAGTACCTTCATTAGAAATTCATTCAACTAATTATATTAATATGAATGAATAAATAAACATTTATGAGCAATATATTTTAGTATTCAACATTTCACAAGAATAATATTTCCCCTATTCATACCTGCAAGTCAAATGCTTGAACAATTTTGTGAACTCAGTGGTTGACCACATGGCGCCGATCTCTGAAAATGCACACCGAAGTCCAGCTGCGGCTTTTTAACAAGAAAAATATGTATTACAATGTGCTTGGAGTTGAAGTTCATATTTGTACAGTAGTTATTTTTTATGTTAAGTTAATTTTGTAATGATTGCAGAAAGACGCTAATGATTGCAGAAAGACGCAAATATGGTTTAGTTCAGGATTAATAATATAAAACTCATGGTCTAAATTGCCTGAGCAATGACTCCGAGCATGGAAATCATCACAAATTATTCAATACAGCCAAATACAAAATCAAATTTTAATTCTTATGCCCTATCACAAAAAATTTAGCAATCGAATCAAAAGGGCAACGATATGTCTAGGTACAAATATCAATTCAGTTCAGGTTCAGACCATTGCTCGTTGGTTTCTGATCTTCATTTGAAGTTGAAAATGATCAAGGCAAGCATCAGTTACAATAAGTTCAATGTCGTCATGTAGGAAAATGGTTTTACTGAATCTTAACTAAAAATTTAAACGCTAACATCTAGAATATTCAACGAGAGGTGGATTGCGGCGACCTCGAGAATGCTTGTGGTCAGCTCAGAAATATCCTCAAAAAATATTTTCGCTCTGTACTACTTATATTTTGATAAAATAGTTTAAAAACAAAAGTAGACAATATATAAAACATATATGTGTGGTTGGTGTTGTGTTTGTTGTTGGGTTTGTTGTTGTGTGGCTGGTGTGCTTCATGTGGGGTTGGTGAGTGATTGATGTTGTTGCGTGGTTGGTGTGATCGTTTTTGTTGATGTTGTTGTGTGGCATAACGTAAAAAAAATTCAATTAGAGTTTTTAAAGATTGTGAAAAAACTTCAATTATTTTTCTTTAAAAAATTTCCTTTTTCTTGTCTAAAACTATAATCAAAAAATAAATTGAAATGATTCCACTAATAATAGGATAAAAAAGTGGAATGAATGATCATGTCACAACGTACATGAATTACATATAAGAATTATCTAATAAAAATTATCATTCAGAAGTTTAGAACAGATATTTGCCTAGCATATTCATTTGATTAAATGTTTTAAACAATAGAATTATTTATCTTATCAGTTGTAGAGTTTTCAAGAGGACAGTCTAAAAATTGAAGCGGACAGTTTTTATGTTTCTGGTGTTTTTCATAATCGCGGTTGCTACAAAGGTAATCCCAGCTTCTCATAACATTGATAAAATTAAATTAAATTTTAAATGTTCTCATTGAAGCAAAATTACTTGATAAAATATATTAAGAGAATAATTAAATTTTAAACGTTTTATAATACGCATTCTATTGTAATAATCATCATACTTCATACAAAAACGGGCGGCACATTTAACGATAAGTACCTAAATCAGTTTATTTGGAATAAATATTTCATTACTTGATTAAACAGATTCTAACTGAACGAATCATGACACGTTAACTAAATAATCATATAATACAAATCAACGCGACTTAAAACGACTATTCAGTTTTAAAAATTATAAAGAATTGAGAAAGCTCAATTCTCAAAAAAATACACTTCTTATCTAATCAAACAATAAACAATGAGGCATTTAAACAATAACTTTTAGAAGTAATCAGTACATCGTTGAATTACGACACTTTCTGAGAGTGATATGATTTTCAGAAATCATTTCAAGTGTTGTCGCAACGTTGAAAGTTTAGCAGACGATAAGGTTATATAAGCCGATGCGATGGTTGCAATTCAATTCTTGTCTGTTCAATCGAAAGAGAAAGCAGGTGAAGTAACATGTTACATACTTCGATTAGTTTTTTATCATATTCATTAGAATTTGTTAATCATGGAACACGCAGTGATGCAAGCTTATAGGTTCAAACCCATGCTCGTATTTGTTCTGTTTGGCTATAGTTCAAATCTTTTTAAACTTAGGAAATTTCTTATTCATCAATTAAGTTTAATTTTTAATAATCGATTTTGCTTTGTTTTTCTGTATGTCAATTTAAGTTAATGGTAAGATTCACTCATCCAATGATTTTTACATTTCAAGCTCTCAAAATGAACAGATTGATTGTGTTGGTTCTTTGCCTGACAGCCACAGCCCTCGGTAAATTATTTTTTTTAATTTTTATTGCGTAGAATTACAGAAAAATTGTTAAACTCTAAAATGATTAAATTTTTTTATTTTGCAGCTGTGCCTCCAATTTGGGATCGTTAGTTGAAATTGTTTATTTTTATTTAATCATATTTTCATCTTCAACCAAATTTTAAATTATTAATTCCAGCAAAAGGCCCATGTGGGAAGAGCAAGTACCCCGATGCAGGAGACTACTTCCTACCCTCCCCCTCCATCGTTGGGGGCATCGAAGCCAGACCAAATGAGTTCCCTTGGCAGGTACTATCTAATTTGAAACATATTATTGGCTTATATTTCTAAATTTTCCTAAAGTTTGTTTCTACATTCATAGCCAATCCATGTTATTTGGTTCAAAGGTATTCAATTTTTATTTCATCGTATTGAAACTTTATAAGATTATTTTTCTGTGAAAACCAACGCATTAACCGCTGAATATTTTTTCTGTCAGGCATCAATGCCATAAGACTTAACTTCCTACATTATACAAATCACACAAATTTACAAAACCAAAGTCGATTTTTAACTTAGTTGCGAATTTATTTCATCAACATTCAAACATCAACTATAAACTATTTACATCAATTAAAATGTGCAGATCAGCCTGCAGTCCTCAACAGGTTCCCACAGATGTGGAGGTAGCATCATCAATGATCAGTGGATCATAACGGCGGCTCACTGCGTTGAAGGACTGTAAGTCGTCTGCTGTTTATATTTTGATAATTTGTATCCTGCTTTAATTTATCTATTCATTTGTTTATTTATCTTAGACACGTAAACAAAAAGGAACTTCAGGATTTGTTCTTTTTAGAGCGAAGTCTGAATTAAACAAATTGTCTATTCAACTTTGCACAAGTTTCAACTGAAAACTCTATCAACTTTTTGCTACAATAAAATTAGGTCAAATTTTGTACAAAACTACTGGTTGTATTGCAAAAACTAATGTGGTAAACAAAAAATTGGTCGTCAACTTATTTTGAATAATTTAAGCACAGCTAATGTCTGACTTACGCTTCTGATCTATCCAGATAATTTTTCATTTATCAATTTTATGAGTATTATTTTGAATGATTTTAGGATTCCAAGTAGTTGGCGTATTGTAGTCGGGCTCCACAAAAAAATTAGTGGCACCAACGATCCTGCTGTGAAAACGTTTCAAATTGAAAAATGGGTAATTCACGAGAAATATGGTACACCGAGATATGCCAACGACATCGCCCTCATAAAAGTTAAAGGCAACATAAAATTTGATGCAAATGTTTCACCAGTTTGTGCCCCTGAATCCAAGGACCTGTACACACACGTTAAATCTGCCGTTTCTGGATGGGGAGCTTTGGCTTCAGGTGATTACAAGTCTTTTCAAACTCATATCTTATGTTACTTGGCTTGTATAATTATTTCTAACAGGAAGCGTCACAAAGGTCGACGGTTTGAGATACACAACGGTCAACACAACCACAAACGCCTACTGCTCAGGTATTTATGGACCTCTCAGTAAAATAACTGATGACATGCTGTGTGCTTCAGATAATCGCAACAGCGCTGAAAGGGACTCATGCCAGGTTCTTGTTTTGTTTTGTTGTGTTTTGAACTTGAAATAAAAATGTTACACGGTGTAAAGTGCCAAGTTTATAACAAAATTTGTAGGCACTCAATTAGAAATTCTGACGATTTTAATAATGAAAAAAAAATTTGTTAATAATTCCATGTTAACGGTAATGTGTACAAATTGGAAACATACTTCAAAAAATCATTAATGCCTTTTGCATAATTATAATAATTTTTAACTTTGTTATTGTTGCATAATTTCTAGGGTGATTCTGGCGGTCCTCTGGTCAGAAAAGAGAAAGACGGAACATTCAGTCTGATTGGCATTGTTTCGTGGGGCAAAGGTTGTGCCAGCAAATATCCAGGAGTGTATGCCAGGGTCAACTATTTCGAAGATTGGATTCTCAAGAATATTAAAGCATAAATTTATTTACTACGAACTTACATTCCTAAATTATCCTTAATTGATATTATTTTATGACTAAATTCTAATGTGAAGATCATTTAAATAAATTAATCAAATCAGCTGTTTGTTAGCATACATTTCACCATGCACCAAATTCATGTTTGTTGGTTTTTTTAATCGTGGTTTCGGAATTCTGGAAACCGTCTCTATCATTATTCCATGCAATGGTGATGCAAAATTATAGTTGAAATTTTTTTCATCCATATTAATATGACAAATAAATTTTTCATAATTACAACTTGCCTTTACTTAGTTTTTTTTGAATTTGAATTCAATTAATTTGAAATCATTAGCATTAATCCAGCGAAAAAATTATTAAATTTTATCATAATTAATTATGGTAAACTTGGAATAGAAATCTTGTTTCTCTTTTTTCAATAATGACCGAATTTCCGAAATAAAATATTAGTTTTCATGAAATTTTTAACTAAAACTTTGTAATTTTTTGTAAAATACTTGCACGTTGAACTCGTAAATTTTCAAGCACAAGATACAAGTGTGAGTACATTGTAAAATAACAAGTATAAGTATTTATGCGTCAAGTAATATTACTTAAAATGGGTTCTCGAGTAGAACTCGAGTACAAATACCAAGTACAAGTTCCACATCACTGCTAAAAACAGTAATCGCACTCAGTAGTTTCAAAGTTCGGATTGGTTGTAAATAGGGTTCGAGTTCGGTTTATTCGATTCAAATTTGATTCGTTTTCCATCTCAAGTTTTTATTCAAGGGTGCCTTACAAAAATTAACTAGAGTGCAGACAATACATATGTTTTCTAAGTTTTCATGTAATCAGAAACTAAAAATGTTATATTTGGTTTTAAAGATTTGTAGACAAATTTTAACACGTAATTCAAAAAGTTTATTCAGTTTATCTTTTTAATTTGTAGTTAAAAATATTCGATTAAATAATTTTGTAAACTCAATTTTCTTCGATAATTATCTTTGATTATAACCAAAGTACCGGAAGTACAGGTTTATATCGAATCTCTAGTGTCGGATTCGATAGGATGTGATTTCGGATTCGTCGCAATTCTAATATCCTATTGATGAAAATTTATAAAATAAAACTTCAAAAATACATTTTAGTTTAGCGCATGCGCATTTATAACGTTTTATGACAAGCCTACTATCCTTCAAAATTATAAATAGATATTTAAATGTAGATGTTTGATGCAGGAAAGCCTCTAGACAACGTTGACAGGAGGTGGGCGAAAATTTTAAAAATGTTGAAATTTGAAAAATTTTACTTTAAAAATAACCTAATTTATTTATTTAAACCCATCCCTTCAGCATACCAATCAATCAATTATGACCTGTCAAGCATGTCATCCACATCTTTCCATCGAATATTTTATAAATGCTACTCAAAGTTCAATTTTCTTATTAACTTTGTCTAGATTTGTTTTGTGAGCCACGAAAGTTTGACTAACCTAATTTTTTATTAATTTTAATTTATCAAGACCTTTTAAATTTTACCTGCTTTACAATTTTTCAAATTTTTTAATTATTTGCAAAATTTGACTAGCATAATTTTTGTTTTATATTATTTTTATCAGGATCCGTCAAATTTCTCAAAATTCTTTTATTCTTTAAAAAATTTGACCCATTTAGATTTGTTTTTAATCATATCTATCAAAAGTAGTCAAATATAATTCGCTGGCGCATATCTTAAAAAAATTTTGACATATTTGCAAAATTCGACAATACCAATTGTTGTTCTAAAACATTTTCATCAAAATCTTTCAAATTTATTTTGTTGGCCTATTTCTCAATTTTTTCAATTATTTACCAAAATGAATTCTATTGTGATATTTAAAAAATTGCTTTAATGTCTTAATAAGTTCATTACATTAAAACAACACAATCGTTTGAATTTTCAATAAATAAGTTATTTAATATGACTGTGAAATTTTGAATCCAGGTTGAAAAAGATTTGATTATATGGTTGCTTTATATTTTGCCAAATTTTTTTAGAGACATCAGTGGCGAAGCGAGTGCGGCAAGCGACCGTGGCAGCATGGCCTGTCATTGGCCTACATTAGCGCATATGTTATGAATCGATTTTTTTAAATATCAATATATACAATCAAATATATACAAACAAACATACCTACATTCAAACTTACGTACTATTCAGCACGACGGCTTAGCCGAGTATTTTAGCTTAATATATGCACACGTAGCACAAGCACACATATCATACATTTCGTATAGATCTACATGTTAATAAAAGCGCGTGCAAACTGCAAAAGATTTGATCGTTAGTTAGAAGAGGTTGAAAGCCGAAATAATCTGTGTGATTTCATCATAAAGAAGGAAGGCGAATAAAAAGAAAGGTTATGACTCTATTGTTTTATTTCATTAACTTTGTTAGTTCTTTTCAATTGCGACTTTGCGCTAGTTCCTTTCGCAAGAAAAATCTATTAGATACAACCGAGCTACGTATGAAGGATAGAAATTAGGCAGATAGGTAAAACTATAGAAGCCGCTGGAGCACTTTCACATTTCCAACTTGTGTGTGAAACTGCGCTTATATTTTATCTGATAAGTCAATTTTTTTCAAAAATAGCATCGAAGTCTAATTTAAAAATTTGCTTAATTAACTGATCTAAAAAATTTTGCATTTAAAGATCTCAAAATGAACAGATTAATTGTGTTAATTCTGTGCTTGACAGCCACATCATTTGGTAAATTATTTTTTATTTTGTTAGCGTAAAATTATAGGAAAATTGTTAAAATAAATACTATTCATACCCTTTAAATTTTTTATTCTTTATTTTGCAGCTGTGCCTCCAGTTTGGAATAGTTAGAGTTCAAATTGTTTTTTAGTACAGAAGTATTTTTATCTTTAACCTAATTTTGAAATATTTACACTAGCAAATAGTCAATGTGACAGGAGCAAGTACTCCGATGCCGGGAGCTACCCCTTGGTAACACCCATCATCGTTGGAGACATCGAAGCCAGACCTCATGAGTTTCCTTGGCAGGTATCTGATTTGAGCCACATCATTGGTTTATATTGTAATATCCAATGCTATTGTCAAAATGCTGTGAAGCCAATTATAATTCTAAGTTTCCATTTTTATTTATTTGTCAGTATAAGTTAACATTGTAGCACCCGATTTTAAATTTTCTGTTTATAAACACAGCACGATTCTGTTGTAAAGGAAGGAGGTTAGGTCAACCTAACATAACATAACATAAAAATTATAGTGGTTACTCTGTGTGAGAACCAATCTGTCATTATGACAAAAACATAAGATTAAAACCCCATTTGACTGAGTCTGACTTTGAATGTCTGCGTTGTAGAAGCTGCAACAGTCTTTATCCAGCTAATTCCAACAATAACAATTCAATAACTCTTAATTTTAAAAAAATTCCTTTTATTGCTCCTACTCCTTTTTTAAAATGTTTTCATTTTTAGCCTTTAGTGCAACAACCCTTTGCAAAGTTGAAAAATATAGATGAATCTACGTCATTTTTGCATTCTATAATCTTGTACGTCAGTACCATGAAATTTCTGATCCTGCGTTTAACCAACGTAGTCGATCCACGGTTTTATAATATTGTTTTATATGATTGCTTTTCGTAAATTTTAATCTTTTGTGTTACTCGCCTTTGAACTTTATCTATCATTTTTTGTCGTTTTTCCATGGTTTGTTTTTGGCTTTTCTCTTACTTCTAACATCTACGGTCGTTGGTCTTGAAGGCATTTTTGACTTTTCAACTTACTGTTTAACTTCATTTATTTTTTTCGTCTACTAGATCATTATAATGTTTCTTGTTGCTCTGTCTTTATCACTTTTTCAGTTTTATTCATTTCGTTTTTTTGCAAGGGGATAGGTGTTTTATTATCAACTTCTGTTTCTTCGTGAACTAGTTTATCTATATTTTCCTCGAGATATTTTAAATTGTTTTCTAGTGTTTTGTAGTATTCACGAGAAATATGGTACACCGACTTTTGCCAACGACATCGCCCTCATAAAAATTGAAAGCAACATAAAATTTGATGAAAATGTTTCCCCAGTTTGTGCTCCTGAATCCAAGGACGTGTATACTAATATTAAATCAATCGTTTCTGGGTGGGGAACTTTGGCTTATGGTAATTACAAATTTTTGTCAAACTCATTGCATATGTTACTTGACTTGTATAAATATTTCTAACAGGAAACGTCACTAATGTTGATGGATTAAGATACAAAACGGTCTACACAACCACAAACGCTTACTGTTCAAATTTTTATAGACCTTTCTTTAAAATAACTAATAACATGTTGTGTGCTTCAGATAATCGCAAGAGCGCTGAAAGTGACCCATGCCAGGCCATTATTATGTTTTTTTATTTGAAAATTGAAAAAAAATTATTACAATACGTGTAGTGCCGATGTTCTTTTCAGCAATCAACAAAAAAATCTGTCGATTATTATAATTAAAAAAACAAATTTTTTTTATAAACTTTCATGTTATAGTTAATTTGTGAAATTTAAAAACATATTTTAAAATTTTCCCATTGC
>NW_008705261.1:591851-600337 GCF_000326865.2 Helobdella robusta
CCACTCAGAATGTATTAGAGCCATCAAGAAAAAAAAAATTATACTTGACTTAGTCATTACTAGATAAAAGAATACAATTAAATTTGTGTAGATCGAAGAAAAATTTGGTTTCGAAGTTCAAACAAAAAATACGATCAACAAAAGGTAAAAGTGACTTTGGAGTCATCATTCACAGAAACACAAAAACATCAATACAATGTCTTGTGGCAGCAGCCAAAGCAAATAAAATACTTGGGTTTTCTAACGTAACAATAGTCAGCAGTGAAAAGTCAATCATAATAAATTTGTATAAAACCTTCGTTTATCCCCATCTTAAATTCTGTTTTCAGGTTTTTAGTCCACGTCTGCAAAAGGACAGAGACATTCTTGATAAGGTACAGCGGAAAGCAGCACAGATGATCAAAAAACTTGAAAGACATCAACACAGATAAATTGAGAGAATATGGATATCTAACTCTAAACAAGAAGGTGCAGAAGAGATCTGTTACAACATAACAACTTAGATACCAGGGAAGAAGAAACAATTTAACTGATTTTTTCATGTGGTAAATAGAATTATATTACTAAATCACAAGTACAGGCTCTCATAGGATACTAACCTGTATTGGACAAAAGAGACAAAAAGTCCAATCATGCAATGTTTTTTACCAGCAGGGCGATAAACAGCTGGAATGAGACGATTGGTGACATAAGTTATTTGAAATTGAAACCATAAATTCAACTTCAGCTTAACCAGACTGTATAAAAATTTTGATTACTGACTACACACTGAATTATATAAATTTCGAATGTAATCAATAATTGTAAAAGAAGTAAAATAATAATGCTATTCGTAAACATAAAAATTGTTGAAACCGGTGATGTTTTTTTGTCTTTTCATGATGTTACTTAAATACACAATATTCATTGTGTTGCTTTCAAATGGGAAAACACTAGATTTTCGGCAAAATTTCAATTTCTAGTTATAATCACTCTTTTCAAGCAACAAAAAATATATTTTTTATAAATAAAATGGCTTAAAACAGAGCTAATTGAGAGAAAAAACCAAGATTCAACACAAAAATCTCAACATAGATACTCAAACATAAATTGATTTGCGAATGCACCACCGAGACTGTAACTTCAATTTAAAGTTGGACAAATGAATTTTCTAAAAAAAAATATTTTAAAAAAATGTGCACCTGATTTGAAATCTAACGTGTATGGGTGAAATAATAATTATAGTAAAGTAGTAAAAAATGTTTTATCTGTTGCATGAAGTACATGTCAAAATATTTTGAAAACTGTTTAACATTTTCAATTTAGTGGTAATGTGTGAAACTTGACATTCAGAACAATGGGGATCATTAATCAATCATTTCCTTATCATTTGCATGTTGGTGAGTGGCTTCAGTTTTATCTAATAACTGAGCCGATCCGATCTCTTTTTCAAACCTTGTCAATAAACTAGCGTTCCTACGGTACGTTCAAGAAATGAAATATTATCGCTGTTTTGAAAAATATTGGCGCAATGGGTTGAAAATCTATTATGAAATTTTAAAATTTAAATATTTTTGAAACCTTTTTTTGTTGCATTATTAAAAAAATCATGATAATTTACAAATTATATTTTCAAACTATTCTGTCAAAACATTTTTTATACTAAAAAATACTAAAATTATACTAAATTTTTTTTTTCAATTTAAATAATAATTTATTGAGCAAGCCTCTCTTACAACGACGAAGTTTCAAACAATCATAATAACTCAAGTACTAAACACTGGCTCGTTGAAACATTTTCAACTAATGCAACAATCACTTCATCAAACAATGACATTTTAAGACGACGACTATTCAAAACAATGATATTTCAATACATTGAGTCTCTATAACAACAAATTTGTAACACAATGGCGATTTGAAACAATAGAGATTCGAAATAATCAAAGTATTGTCGTACAGACATACTTTCATAACTGATTAACATCCCAGAAATTGGTCGGAATATGAAGTGGAAATTGAAATTTCATCAGATAAACAACGTTATATAAGCCGTTGTTCCTCTGGCATATTTAACATTTCAATTCTAGTTTGATGCTTCAATAAAGTTAAAATAAAAAGTAAGTTTATTGAAGTGAAATAAAAATATTTTATAAAATTTAATAATTATTTGTTGTGTCTTGACAAACTTTAGCGGTTTGACTCACTTAATGAAAAGTTTTTTCATCTTTAGGACCTCAAGATGAACAGATTGTTTGTGTTTGCCCTCTGTTTAACAGCCACAACATTTGGTAAATTATTTTAAACTTTCACAAAAAATCGAATGTTCATAAATGAATTTATTAAAATTTAATAGTTGAAATTCAAATTTTGAAATTCAAATTTTATCTTCCTAACAGCTGAACCTCCAGTTTGGGATTGTTAGTAAGATTGTTTCAAGTTTTTTTGTTTTTTTTTATTAAATTGCAAATAAATGAAAACCCAGCAAAAGGAACTTGTGGAAAGAGCAAGTACCCCGACGCAGGGGACTACTTCCTACCATCACCATCCATCGTTGGAGGCATCGAAGCCAGACCGAATGAGTTTCCATGGCAGGTAACAATTCCAACAAAAATTCTCAATCATATTTTCAAAACGCGTACTGTGTGCGTAGATTCTCAGATGTTTAACTAAACCACAAAACAATTTTCCCGCGGTTTAGCTTAAAAGTGATTTCGAATGAGTCCAAAAAGAACGTTCCCAGTCGGATGTGATTGACCAGTGTTTAGTGTTTGTCGTTGCTGTTAAAACAAAAAATATATGAAAGCTTGTATACAATATTTTTAAAAATAATCTGTAAAATTGTATTGAAGAAAACCATGAAAATATTGAACTGTAGGAAAAAACAATCATGGAATTCTCTTAGTCCTCAATGTTTTTTGGTACAAAATCCTGTTGATTTTTTTATGAACAATAATTTTCAGATAAGTCTGCAATCTGCATCAGGGTTCCACATGTGTGGGGGGAGCATCATGAACGATCAGTGGATCATCACGGCTGCCCACTGCGTCGATGGAGAGTAAGTCATCCACCAAGTCTTAATTTTTTCAATAACATTCGCATGAATCCTATTTAAACAAAATTTCTAACCTAAAATTTTAAATTTGTTACAAAATCCAAGCCACCATCAATTTAGTGACCCATCAAACATTCCTCAATTAAAATTATTCTCTTAGAAACCCAGCTAATTTGAGAATTGTTGCCGGACTCCACAAAAAACTCACTGGTTTGGACCATCCTTCCGTTCAAATTTTTCAAATTGAAAAGCTCGTCATCCACGAGGAATATAATCCTCGGAAATTTCCATACGACATCGCCCTTATAAAAGTTAAAGGCAGCGTCAAATTCAGCGCAGACGTCAACACAGTTTGTGCTCCTGAACCCAAGGACCTGTACGACCACGTTAAATCTGCCGTTTCTGGGTGGGGAAACTTGGCTTCAGGTTGATGTAACATTTTCTGTGCTCTTTGCGGAAGTTAAATATTTATTTTAAATTAAAATTGACAGGAAGCAGTGCGAAAGTCGACGGTTTGAGATACACAACGGTTAACACAACCACCAACGCCTACTGCTCAAAGGTTTACGGGCCTCTTTCTAAAATAACTGATGATATGTTGTGTGCCTCCGATAATCGTAACAGTGCCGAGAGGGACTCGTGCCAGGTTAATGGGTTTTTTTTAGTTTGTACATTTGAATAGCAAACTTATATCTTTTTCATTAAAAATATTATTGCCTGTTATATGTTGAAGACTTTATTTGCCATCAGTATTTGTCTCTAAGAGGAGATAAATCGAGTTTTCAAAATAGCATTCTAGTTCTGTTTTTATTTCCAATCAATCAAAAAAATTTAGTTTTTTTTGTAAAATATGAATTAATTAAATAAATAATTCAGAATGATTCTGGCGGTCCTCTGGTCAGAAAAGAAAAAGACGGAACATTCAGGCTGATTGGCATTGTTTCGTGGGGCAAAGGTTGTGCCAGCGGATATCCAGGAGTGTATGCCAGAGTCAACTATTTCGAAGATTGGATTCTCAAGAATATTAAATTATAAACTTGACCACAACTAACTAAACAACATTTGTTGCATTAATTTTGAACTCACAAGTTACAAATTGTAATGCTTTTAAATTAACCATCCGCTTCTTTTTAAAATAAATGCTCATCTCAGACCATTCTTTAGTTTTGGCGTTTAATGTTTCAAACAGAATTGAGTTTAAAAAATGATAATCAATAAATATTACAGTCTGGTGATTAACTTATTTTTTAATAGTTTTACTATTAATATAAATAGTAGTAATAGTAATATTATATATATTATATTAATAATTATAATTAATTTATAATTAATAATATATTATAGTAATAAATAGTAAGATAATAGTGATAATGTGATATAAACAAGCCAACATTTAAAACCGTAGCATGTGATACTATATTAAAATAAAGCACACAAAGTAAAAGTTATCGATTTGTCTCGAGTAGGTCCAATTACCGGTATATAACAATATCATTGATGATCCATTCTCAATATAATTTATTGAGTTCATGCAAACGATTGTGCTAATTTAGAATAAAACATTTTTGATTCAAAACAAATATTTATATTTCTTTGGACGCACTAAATCTCATTGAATTTAAATTTTAAGATAAAAAAAATGATCCTCAACAATTTATCTGATCAGATGAAGTGCACTTCAAAAACAATGGCGTTTAGAAATAATAATTATAAACAGTCACAATTTTTACTTACGATTCTTTATTAAAATACACCAGCACGTTTCTTAAAGGTATAATTTTAAATTTTTTCATTTAAAAAATTTATTGCAGACTTGTTGTTCCGGTTAGGTAACACTGACGAGTGATGTTAGTTGTAGGCCCAATTCCAATTTTTTTTGGTCTATAGAACAAAATTGTTGAGACAATCAATTGAATTCTCGTCAATTAAATAATTTTATTTACTGAAGGAAAATTTCAAATTTCATTGAACCTATGAGAAATTTTCTTTTTCTGTTACGATGTTTTGTTTGATCGCTGTGTACCCATTAGAAAAGAAGATATGCTTTTTTAGGGTATCCTATTCATGTTTTATTTCTTCATGAATAAACCTGTTAAAAAAAATTAGATGTTTATTTTCTATTTGTCTGAAAAATTGATTTTGCAGCATTGCAATTTTCTTCATTTTATTAAATTGTCAAAAGGATGTCTCTAATTGGTGTCGTGCTTCGAGTGAGGAGGTAATCAATAAATTTGTGACATTCGGCAACAAGGGAGGAAAAGGTAGTCAAGAAAATTTTCTTAACATATTTATATTAAAAGACGGTTATAAAATTTTATGTGTGATCAGTAAGTTTTTTTTCTTCAGATTTAACGCTATCGGCTGCAACTGATTTGAATTTTCAATAATCATCTGTGATATTGTATATTTGCACTGTATATTATATAAACTTTTTAAAAGGCATATTTAAAGAAGGTGGGGGGGGGGGTCAGAAAATCACGTTCTTGATAAGAATTTTTTATGTTAAAAACTTAGGATGCCAAAAATAATTTGTTATAATTCATCATCTCCAACAGTATTCATGCATTTACGTCTATCAATCCGATACTCCAGATATTTCACAAGTTACCAGATCACTGCTTGTTTCTACAAGAAGATAACTGGCAGAACAGACCCAACAGTCTGATTTTACGCCATCGAAAAGTTAATTATGCACGTAAAAAATACCTCCAACAAGTACAAAAAATGACATTGTCTTAATAAAAATCAACACTAGCATCAAGTTTGACGAAAACCTGAGAGCCGTATCTGCTGAAATGTTAACTTTAATCTCTTTTGAACATTCGCTAATTATTCATGGAAAAGAATTCTCCAGAACTAAGGACCGTATAGTTTTTTTAAAAAAATGACCTAAGGCTTGAGAGTATTAACCTCTATGCAATTGAAGAATGTTTGTGAAGACGGGTCAGTCAAACCAACCCATCATACACAGGGCAATCGGCTCAATTCCGTTTTGAATCTTCAGTTTCACTGGGATTTAGTAAATGAAATGGACTTTCGTGGTATTAGTGGTGAAGTTATCTTTAAAAAATTTGTATATATGTATATATATATATATATATGTATATGTATATATGTATGTATATATAGATATATATATGTATGTATGTATATATATATATATATATATATATATATATATATATATATATGTAGATTAAGACTGTCAGAAATGCACTTATTGATGATAATTACAGCATGTTCGACTTTAGTTAACTTCGAATTTAACTTTTCGATTTTTCTAACGGTTAATGATGAATCATTTTCAAGTTTCTTTAGTTCAAAACCAAATTTTGTGTTCATTTTATGCATGATAGAACAGAAAAGCTTCTTTCGGTATTCCTATACCATCTTCGGTGTTCAAATTGGTATGTTGTGGTGGTGCCCAGATGCTCATATATACCATGGCTCTACTCTACTTTGTTCATTCCTTGTTTGTTTAGAGTAAATACTTAATTTTAGGTTCAGTCTTTTTTTCTTTTTTTTTAAATGAACGAATTCATAGACCAAGAAGATATAAAATAAATTGAAAATAAAAGCGAGGTTACTTTTCCATCTTTAAGTGAAGCTTATAACGGGATTGATACTATGGGACAATTTCAATCTAAAATTCCATGGTTGCTGGCTGCGGATCAAGACATGTGTGCATACAATATTCATATAAAACATTCTTCGTTATGAGATAAACAAGTCAAATGCTTTATCGGTAAGAAAATTTTGATAACGCGTCAGCAAAAAGTGTTACAAATGTAAGTTTTTAAAGTTGAAAATTTACGTTTTTAATGTTACAGATTCAAATCGTAACACGCAAACATACACAGAAAATAAATAAAACATATTTAAAATGTTTCAACAGTGAAAAATTATGTATTTTTTGTTCATATTAGTCACATAACGTGATCTTTTTATAATTTGAAACAATTTATACTGGACTCGAAATAAAATAACTGGCCATGTCATGATGAGTTTTAGCAGTAAAACTACGTTGCATGTGCTGAACCATGCAGCTTATTTTAACTGCCAAACATTACAGTTGATTTATCTTTCTAATGTTATCACTTATAATTGTTTATTTCATCAGCATAAGCTGTTATTACAATCTCTAGAAGAATAATATTAATTGATAGTAATTAATTAGCGTTAAATGCCGCTAATCAAGTAATTGATACTACTAAATTGATGTTAATTCGTGGCAGTGCTATAAACAAAGTGACATACTGTACGAACAACAGGAGGTTTAAAAATGCCAAGTGTTCAAAAGTTTCTTCAACAACATCAATGAAAGCAAAGAAACAGCTCTGACATCAACAACATCATCAACAACAACTACTACAACAACAACATCATCATCAACAACTACAACATCAACAACATTATTAACAAAAACATTGTAGACGATCTAAACAACAACACGGTCAACAACAATAATTCAAAAGAATGACACCGGCTTTTAAATTCCGCAGCAACAACAATAGAGAAAACAACAACACTAACAACATTATCAACAACAACATCGGTAATGCAACAGAATATAATGATAATGATGATAATGACATCAAAATGCAACAACAGTGATATGAACGAAGCGGAAACAATGACATTAATAATGCAAAGATGAGGATATTAATAATAACAAGAAACACGGGAATCAAACAAGAGTGTGGGAGCTATTGTGATGACGTAACAACAGCTGCTGCTGTTGCGGCTGCTGGTGGCGATGGGAATGCTGCTGCTGGCAATATTGGTGGTAGCAGGATTTTGTTAGCTGTTTCGTTGATTTGTCGAAAGATTGGAAAGAGGAATCGTGCGTGACGCCAGTGTTTAGGAGGTCGTCGTCGTCAGTGGTCGAGTTGATATTGTTGTAACTGAAAAACCGACTTGAACCGTCTAGTTGTCGGTCTTTGTGGCTGATCCGCAGGCTGTTGAAGTCGCCTCTTGTGACGTCACTCGGCGATGTTACCATTTTGTGTCTTGCATTCTTGCGACTGATAATGTCGTCGTTAACTATAATCGGTGAAGCAAAATTTTCGCTTTTGATGATATGATCGTTTGGGTGGTAACTGCTGTCATCTGGAACATTGCAGCTCACGATGTTGTGGCTGTTGTCGTAGTTGTGGTTGCTGCTGTAGAAGTAGCTGTGGTCGACCACTGGCACGTGGGTCTGGAACAATCCCTGTCCGTAGGCCCCCGTTGAAGCGTTCAGGGCAGAGTTTGCGTAAAATTTCTGCAAGTGGTGGGTGTTGAACTTCGTAATAAAAATATTTTACTCCTTCATCATTCAGATTCTTGAATGATTTATTTGTATCAATTGAATAATTAACATACATTAAAAAGAAATAAATAAGTAGAGTTTGTTTAGTATTTGAAAATATTTTTATTAATAACATTAACAGCAAATCGGATAGACGCATTT
>NW_008705261.1:602618-603591 GCF_000326865.2 Helobdella robusta
TGTCTGTCTGTCTGTCTGTCTATCTGTCTGTCTGTCTGTCAGTCTGCCTGCTTGCCTGCCTGCCTACCTATCTATCTATTTGTTCGTATATTTATTTATTTACGTATTATTTGTTTGTTTATTCGTTTAACTTTCTTAAAACTCATGTACTCGCCACGAACAAACCCTTCCATCATTTAAATTTCAGCGAAAGGTTATAATACTTGCGCCTCATTAATCTTAAAAATGAACATAAAAAACGCAAAAACCACTCCAACACCCACCTTCTGTTTGCAGTCCCGGTGGGACTTGTAGAGGAACTCGAGAGAGGCAACCACCAGGGACAGCCCCAGCCCACCGATCAGGATGTAGAAGATCCCCGCCACGTTACTCAACGACAGTGAACTTTGCGTGGAGCCACTTTGCTGGTTTTGAAGTTGATTGAATTTTTGTTTTAATTTTTCGTTAAAAATTGATCCGCGTGTGGTATTGTTTGAGAAATTGTTGTTTTGATTTGTTAAATTGTTGTTTTGAGTTGAAAAATATTTCGTTCATCCGTGTCGGTTCTTATTCCAAGATTGGAAATAAATTTTTAGTTGGCTATAATGTTGCTGCTGATGAGATAGCTAAAGCGTTAGTTATATTAAACTAGACAAAAATATTTAAGTTGAAATGATGATGATGAGGACTATCTGACTTTAAACAGTGCGGTGAACAACGGCCCAGATAACATAATACAGTGCTGGGAATAAAGTTAAGACATTTCCATTGTTCCGTTCGACTCAAGTTTTGCCAAAATTATGGAGAAATGTGGGATTCCTTAACTTTTATTCAACGGTTTAAATGTTAAAAATACAAGGAAACTGTTATACGACACACCTCGAACATATTTGACATCTTAATATTTAGTTAAGTTATACATATAAGTAAACCATAAATTTAATGTAAGTTAATAGACAGCAGAATTTAAAAAAGTTAATATAAATTAGCCTGG
>NW_008705261.1:603641-606388 GCF_000326865.2 Helobdella robusta
TTGACTTATGTTTTATATTGCTCGTTCACTTATAGATCTGGAAACATGCAATAAAAGTGAAACCAGCCCGAAGTTATGTGTATTTTTATTATTTCATAATCTGATAAGCAGCAGTTTAACAATAACCAATATTACATGGTGGAGAACTATAATTAATATAATAATACCTATATTTCTTGCCACAAATTTCATATGTAATGTTGTCATAAGAAGACAGGCAAACGGATGAATGAATCAATGAATTAATGAGTGAATCAATGAATTAATGAGTGAATCAATAAACGAATGATGAATGAATCAATGTGTGAATCTATAAATGATGATGAATGAATTAATGAGTGAATCAATGAATGAATGATGAATGAGTGGATGAACACACAAAAAATGAACAAATGAATAAGTAAATAAATGAACGAATGAATGAATGAACAAACAAACGAGTGAACAGAAATGAATGAATGAACGAATGAACAAGGGAACGAGACAAAGGAGGAAACCTTGTTGTCAGTCTCAATAACGCACTCGCCTTTGTCGTACCACCACTTCTTCTGAAGCTTCTGAAGCTTCTCGTTCTCCAGAAGTTTCAGCACCGCCACGTTGATATCGTCCCTGGTGGAATGTCAAACAATGAAAAAGATCTGGCTTATTTTATTGTACTCATTTGTTTGTTTGTTTGTTTGTTTGTTCATTTATTTATTTATAGATGTTGGCTCTCCAAGTCAAAATGCTTGGTCACTTTTGTCAAAATTTAAAGAATTTCAAAATTTTTCCCCCCCTCCCCGTCAAAGTTGCCTGGATCGGCCAGCGGTTGCATGCATGCTGAAGTTTTATGCTTCGTGAAGACTCGCTCATTGTTGCGTTTAAACAAGAAAAAAAATTTAAATATAAAAAATCGGCCTACGTACCTGAGGTCCGAACCGATGTAGGTACCAATGCCGTACCCTTTCGAGTCTAGGTTGCCGCCGATCTTCATGGTGTTGCACGGCTTGCGCTGGTTGTAGTAGTCGTTCATCGTCGACTCCATCAGGAAGGCGTACTTGCCTTTGAGGGGGGGTGTTGTGTTAAATGGACTGGTGATTTGAAGGTGGGGTTGCTTACTAAGTTGATTAACTGCCTTGGAAAAATCATTCAACAATTCTTCATCGTATGAGAACAAAAAAATGAAGTAAACGGATCAATTGCTTATCCTAGTTAATTGAATTTTTATTCACATAAATTGAGACAAATTAATAAATAGAAGTGAATTAATTATTGAACCAAACGGTTCTCAAAAGTGTAACTAAAATAAAGCACATAAGCACCAAATAATAAAAGAAAAATCAATTTATCTAAAATTCATTCAGTGAAGTTAACAAAGATGGTGAATAACAAATTAAGACGCTAAAAAGTCGTAAAGTGTGTGTGTGTGTGTTTGTCTGTGTGCGTTTGTCTGTATGTGTTGGTACAAGTGTGCGTGAACTTTTGTGCGTGTGTGCGCGTTGTTTTGCCGCGACGAATTATTTATCGACCTTTCGAGTTTCGGACCCTCTGTACGCCTTCGTCAGTAGTCTTTGCGAATACTGATTTGTCACTGTTCATCACTCTCCACATTTCCTGGTATGTGTTTATCTTTGAAGTCTGTGTATGTGTGTGTGTGTGTGTGTGTGTGTGTGGTATGTGTGTGTGTGTGTGTGGTGTGTGTGTGTGTGTGGTGTGTGTGTGTGTGTGGTTAGTAATGTGTACGTTCGTGTACACGCATGCACCATGACAATGAGTTAGTATCCAATGAAGGAAAGTTGTTTTTTGGTTGAATTAATAATGATTAGGTTAGTTTGTGTGCCTGTGTAAAATTGATAGTATTCAATAATCTGAATTATTGATCAATCAATCAATCAGTCAATTAACCAACCAGCCAAACATACAACAAACCAAACGACAACCAACGAAATAATCAATAGATCAATTAATCAAACAATCAACCGATCGATTGATCATTCAATAAATTGGTAAAATATTGAAACAACAAATGCCTAAATGAATAAAATATCGTAATGACGTCATCAATCTGACTGATGACGTCAGAAGGTATGATTGATGGACTGAAACTTTTAATTTACTACATAGGAACTACATCAATTAGTATTTATTGTAGTAGTAGTAGTAGTAGTAGTAGTAGTAGTAGTAGTAGTAAGAGTAGTAGTAATAGTTATTATTTTTATTGTTATTATTATTATTGTTGTTGTTGTTGTTTACTATTGTTCTTACTACAGCGTATGATAGTCTTTGAATTTTGACAAGACAGTATTCGAACCAGGCCATCGTGTTACAGCAGCTCGAAACATGGCTCTTTAGCCGGCTGAGCTATCTCGTCGACCTTTTTGTACTCGAGTAAAGTTTTGGAGTTTGAAGAATATGACAGGGCAATACCGGTTAAGAGTTTGGAAGCTATTTAAGGGCTTTTTTTTATTCTTTAAAAATCAGGATCTTACATCTGACAGACGCAGAAACTGTATTTGTAACAACATGCAAGGCAGTAGTACAGAATTAAACAAATAAGTAAGAAAATAAATACAAAAAGTGAGGAAGAAAAATGTTAAAACATGAAAAACAAAACAAGTTAAAATAAAATAAATAATTATGATAAAGTAAATAAAAGATAAAAATGAGATGACGAACGACATTACATTTGCAACCATCCAACGGCCAGATGTATCATTGGGTGAGTGCTTGAATGCTCGCATCCATTTTCAAATGGTGAAATAATTAAT
>NW_008705261.1:606660-608513 GCF_000326865.2 Helobdella robusta
AATGGATAGATTAATGGATGAATAAATGGATGGATGAATTTGTCAAAGTCGTGTTTGAGTGGAGGAGTGTGATGAATGAGCTGATGAAGGAGAGGTTGATGATGATCGATAGACTGATCGAACAAAAAAAAGAAAAAAAGATTTGATGAGTGAAGTAATTGATGGACGGATGAACGGCCTAGAAAGACAATGAATGAGTAAATTGATAGAAGAATGGATAGATGGATGGATGGATGGATGGATGAATGGATGGATGGATGGATGAATGGATGGATGGATGGATGGATGGATGGATGGATGAATGGATGGATGGATGGATGGATGGATGGATTTATCCATTAATCCACTGATCGTTGAACTTAGAAAATGAAATGGATAGATGATAAACTGTTGCCCCACTCGAGGGTACTCACCACAGGAACCTGCTACCAGACTGACTGTTTATCAAATCACTCAATAAAACCCCAAAATGATTTAATAATATTTTTCCAAACACTTCTTCAACAAATCACATCTTACAATTTCCACCGAGAAATGTCTTTTTAAGGAGAAGAGGAAATAAATTATTCAACAATTAACCTTCCATCCATCAATTAAAGCCTGATTGATCGAACGATTGACTAATTGGATGAACGAATGAACAAATTGATAGATGGAGAAGAAATGGAAGTTCGACAAAACGGTTTAAATGGAAAAAATGTTTTGCTAGCATGCTCCAAGCCACGGTAACCGGCTTCAAATGCAGAGAATCCACTGCTAAATATCAACAACAACCATCACTGTATGCTTGGACGTTGAAGACCATTCTCACATTGATAATGCACCACTTGCTTCAGACAACTATTATAATGCTATTCACTCTACCGACATTCTTCGGAGGATTGTACTGTGATTAAATGCTTTGTTGAAAAAATAACTATATATATATATATATATATATATATATATATATATATCAATATAATATATCAATATAATATATCAAATCAACCACACACACATGCATACACGCACACATACACAAACACACACACAAACACACACGTACACACATACACACACACAAAGCAGGACCACCAGATGTCTCTATCCAGCAATAGGCCAGCAAACTGCCAACCAACAGTTTGAAACACAATCACGCCCAATGCAGACCTCCATGCCATGAAATTCTTGCAGTAATAAAGACTGGACTTCCTCGAAGCTGGCATGTCGCAAGAATCAATCGAACGGATTTTATGGTGGCTGGTTAAATAAATCGTGTGTCATCAAGTCAATTTGTGTCTGTGTGTGTGTGTGTACGTATTTGTGTGTGTGGTGTGTGTGTGTGTATGTGGGTGTTTATATACCTATATGTGTGAATGTTTCATTGGTTGAGGGTACGAATAATAATGTTTAAGTTCCTACTTCAAAGCTGTTTTTTTTCAAATGGAGAGATTTCACATTTGAGATGCATAAGGTTTGTATGTGTATGTGGGTTCAGCAATCATGCTGATGGATGGGCAATGAGACGACCAACAGTATCTGTCTACTTACTTGTCTGTGTAGTGCATAGACGTGTCTGTGTTTGTATGTTTGTGTATGTGTATGTTTGTAGGTGTGTGACATGTTTGTAGGTGTGTATGTTTGTAGGTGTGTGACATGTTTGTAGGTGTGTATGTTTGTAGGTGTGTGAGATGTTTGTAGGTGTGTGACATGTTTGTAGGTGTGTATGTTTGTAGGTGTGTGACATGTTTGTAGGTGTGTATGTTTGTAGGTGTGTGAGATGTTTGTTTATGTGCATGCGTGTGTGTGGATGCTGGCTGTATGTGAATGTGAATATGGAAGTATTTAAANCGTGTGTTGTGTGTATGTGT
>NW_008705261.1:609087-610028 GCF_000326865.2 Helobdella robusta
GTGTATCGATGTAATACATCTGTTCACAGGTAGGAGCCAATAAACTAAAATCGCGTACGCGCGTGTACATCTTCGTGTGTGTGGATGTGGAGGAGTTGCATCCATCCTTCTTCCCGATGGATGTGTACACTTTTGAAGATGTGACACGCAGTTGCTTGGGCATTATTTTTTTTATAAAGTTGAATGTACCCAGACTCCCGTGTTTTGAGTTGTGTGGGTTCGTCATGCAATGGAAAACCAACAACAACAATTGTAACACCACACACACACACACACACACACACATACACACACATACACACATTCCCTCACACCCTCACACGCACACATTCACACACACACTTTCACATACACGCACACATTCACACACTCATACACACATTCCCTCTTACACACACAAACACACACATACACGTAAAAATAAATAAAAAATAATTTAAGAGAATTTCATACAGGCGCGTGATGTGATGGCGGTAGAATTTTTTTTAAAAACCTGCCTACACTATGGTGGAATGATGGGGGTGGGAGTTGGGAGTGGAGAGGCAGACCTATTATGTTAATGATGATGATGATGGTTGATGATGCTAATGACGATGATGATGATGTTGACGCTAAAGATGATGACGATGATGTTGATAATGATGATGATGTGAAGGGAGATGGCGTTAGAAATGATGATGATGATGATGTTGATGTTAAAGATGATGATGATAATGATGATGATGATGATGATGTGGAGGAGGAGGGGGGGGAAGAGGGGGGATGCTAAAGAAAGAGTGGTGATGATGATAATAATGGCAAAAAGATGATGAATTGTGGACAGGAATGTAAAAAATTAATGAAAAGGCTAGAAGACAAGAAAGAGATAGTGATGAAATGAAAGCGAAAAACAAGAAGGATGAATTAAAAATACATTTGACGTTGCGTTGTGTGCGCCGAAG
>NW_008705261.1:613680-628487 GCF_000326865.2 Helobdella robusta
TAGTAGTAGTAGTAGTAGTAGTAGTAGTAGTAGTAGTAGTAGTAGTAGTAGTAGTAGTAACAAGGAAGTGATGTTGTGTTAGTAGTTCTAGTAGAAGTGGTAGTGGCTGTCGTAGCGACTACAGTAACTTTGTAGTAGATGAAGTATAAAATAATTTTCAATTTAAAAATGAAAAGAAATTTTATCATCAGTAGCATGAGTAGCGGGTGTAATGCTATTTATTTTCAACCAGCAATGAACAAGCAGTGATCGCAAAGCAAAATTTAATAAATTTTCAGTATATATAACAATTCGAACAATAACAATAAAAGCTATTAAGTTAATGGAAACTTAAATCTTATATCTGAAATTGAAAAAACTTGAAATATTGATTGACAAACCAAAAAAATAACCTACAGAAAAAAATGTTGAAAAATGAATGCAGTCAATATGGAACTTGTAGCTGCAGGCAAGCTGACATGCAAGCCACATACTGCCGTCAGGGGTGCTTCAAATAATTTTTTTAATCAATTTCTTTGCTTTGATTTTTATTAATTTTTTAATATTTTTGTATGATGGTTGTTTGTTGTTTTTTTTTACTGAGTTTAATTTTTCTTTTCAGCGCTGACCTCTTTGGTGGCAGGCAGGTCCGACGCTGCCGACAGTGCGTGTCAAACAATTCAAAAAAGGAATAATTGAAGACGCCACAAATTGATGTGAAATCTGCAAGGAGAGAGGATTGAAACTAATGAGAATAAATAAATAGGAAACTGGAAAACCGTAGAAAAAAGTAATGAAAACAAAAATTTTTGGCAGTAAAGCAAAAAAAAAGACAAAACCGAATAAGCTAAGATGGAAGTGGAATAATGAGAAAGACTGATGTTACGAGGCAATCAAGTGGAGAGGATATCAATTGAGTAAAAGTTTTAAAAAAATTTCCGCCAAATAGAAATGAAATTGATTAAACATGACATTTGACTACTAGTCCATAAGCTACTCGATAATTTCAACATAGTCATCCTATCGTCTTAATTCGGTTTGGAAACAAATAAAATATATCGTATCGTATCGTATCGTATAGAAATAAAAAATTTATCTGAAAAAATGTGTTGAAAAAAAACACAGAAGTGTCTAAAGAAAAATGTCTTATCATCCGAGAGGCATGTCAAATCCCTGACAGCCGTGACGTGGACCGCCAGATCACGTGACGTGCATGACGTCATCTCGAGCAGGAGATATTGAAATATTTCCTGCGCATGTCACTTAAGTCCTTCCGCGAGATCAAAAAAAGAAATTTTTTAAATTGTTATTTTCAAACTGTTGGATGATGAGTTGCCTGAGGTTTTGCTAAGTTTATTTCAATCACATCCGATGCTGTGAGTGGAAACTTCGATTAAAGACCACACAACAGATGTTGTCGCAATGCTAGTGTCACTAAGTAACGATTTTGATTACTTAAAGTTTAAATTTTAATTGTTTTAAGACCACACAACTGATGTTGTTGCAATGCTAGTGTGACTGAGTAACAATTTTGGATAGTTCGATCGTGTGAATAAATTTTAATCAAGCTTTCAAGCAGAATTTTTTTTTAGCAAATATTCATAAAAATTCAAATAGGGTTTATATTATTTCACGCTCTGAATTGAGATTGCCTGCTTCCATATCTGTCACAAACTTGGTCACCACCATCATATTCACCATCGTCACCACTATTTTTGCAATCATTGTGGCAGTACAGCCATCATTATCAACATCATTTCAAATTTTTCAATATTAACATCTTCATAATCGTCACAGCTTCATTATCATCATCAAAAACAACATCATCACCACCATCATCAGCATCATCATCATCACCATCGTCATCATCACCACCATCATCAACATCATAATCATCACCATCGTCATCATCACCATCGTCATCATCAACATCATCATCAACATCATCATCCACAACAACAACATCATCATCATCGTCATCATCAACATCATCATCATCCACAACAACAACAACAACATCATCATCATTATCCTCCCATTCAACTTCATCACAATTAGCATCACATAAGTAGCACTATAATCTTTGTAATCCTTAGCACTATTCTCAAAATCACCATCACCAATACTACCACCATCACCACCACCATCGTCATCAGAAGCACCAACCTTGAAGAATTCCTTGGTGGACCCGGAATCGACCGTCCCATAAAGAATTTCCCTCTGCCTCGCCAGGTCCTCCGCCCCATTTATCGGGGTCAACATTCGCTCGACCTTGAGGTCAAAGGTCACATTCGATTATTGCAATAACTTAGAGGCGTGTAACTTTGTCGC
Source organism: Helobdella robusta (assembly GCF_000326865.2). NCBI lineage: Eukaryota > Metazoa > Annelida > Clitellata > Rhynchobdellida > Glossiphoniidae > Helobdella > Helobdella robusta. Next base: position 615,991 of record NW_008705261.1, read on the forward strand.
GTCGTACATTTTTCATTTGCGGTTAACGTGAAAGCCGAGGTGGGATTGAAATTCAAAAGTTAAACTGATGTGTGGCCAACGACCGGACAGGTTAAAAAATCAAATTGAAATAAAATAGAGAGTTCAAAGTTCAAACAGCTTCTCCAAAACTGCTCACCGTTAAGAAGGCGGCCAGGTTGGCGGTGTAGGACGAGATGATGATGAGGGTGAAGAACCACCAGGCACTGCCCACGATGCGTCCTGATAATGATCTGTGCGGTGATAATGATGGTGGTGGAGGAAAAGGTGGTAGTGGCTATGATGATGATGATGGTGGTGGTGGTGGTCATGGTGAAAATAGTGGTATGATTTTTGGTATCACATTTTTGGTGATGATGATCATCATCATTATGATAGTGATGACCATGACAATGTTAATTGGATGATGATGATGACAATGATGATGATGACCGTGAAAATTATAAAAATAACATGATGATGATGATTATGATGATGATGACGATGATGATGATGATGATGGTATACCGTGTTTTCAAGCCTTTTGCTTTTATATTATCGCTTTAACTTTTGAACTAACAAAATTTTTCAGAATAAAAAAATTCAAATTCTCTCTTAGCACTAACTACGAACAGTGCAATGCTGAATATTACTGCACGCAACAACAACAACTACCACTACAACAACAACTACTACTACTACCACTACAACAACAACTACTACTACTACAACTACTACTACCACAACAACAACAACTACTACTACTACTACTACTACAACACGAGAACATGAAACAAAATGTTGAACACAACGTTCGAATGTTGTAGTCTGTAGTCGAAATTTTTTTTGAAAAATATTCTGAAAAAAAAGTTAGACTCCTTTGTTCAGAATGCATTTAGAGGAATATTATTAGAGTGCTTCATAATTTGTAGACGTAAAAATATTTGGATAATTTGAAGCTATGGAGTGGATTTGTTTGAAACCATTCGGTTCTAATTTCTGAAAAAGCCTTTTCAAATAATGAACAAAGATAATTATTTTTGTCGTCTTGTTGAAAATATTTCAAACTCTTAAATTCACTTTTTTTAATTTTGTTGAAATTTAATAAATTATATTAAGCAAATCTAGTTCATCAATTTCAATTAATTAGAACGGAAATAATGAAAACAAAATATTAAAAAAATTATGAAGATAAATGTACATCAACAAAGGATTTGCTAGAGCGTTCATTCGACTAGTGATCAAATTTTATTCAACCAACCCAAAAACACAACAGGACCAGATCTAACATTAATCAAAACAACAACATTATTCATGACAATAACAACAACATCAATAACAACTCCATCTAAGAAAATGTTAGCCACAACACCAACAATTGTCTCAAACTTCAACTTTGTTAAAGTTAAAACATAGCAACAAAGCAACATCAAAAACAGTGTCACCGGCCAGGCACAGCGATGAAAAACCATAAACCAACAACCTCAAGAAAGCTATCAACCAATGAAAAAATGCCGCAACAACCAAAACAACAATCAACAACTACAAAAACCAAAAACAAAAAACAACAACAGTAAACAACAACTAACAACAAAAAGAAAACCCCAATTCCACTGACCTCGGGCAGACATCACAGCCTCTCCTCATAAAGGCCCCCAGCGAGAACCACAGACTGTTGAGGAGGGTGAAGTCATTGGTGAAGGAGAGCCCTCCCTGGTAGCTCGTTTCCTCGATCTGCCACTCATTGGGAGAGAACCTCGACACCAGAAAGAGAACTAGGCTGACCCCGAGATAAGAGATGACGATGCAGTACCAGATGGATTGCGACAGTGGCTCCATGAAGCTGAACACACCTTTGAGTTTCGAATTTTGAATTAAAGTGCTGTTGTTTTTATTGCGCGTCATCTTTCGAATCACCAAAACTCTATTTATTATTGTGTTTCTCATTCATTCTCTGCTTCTTTTCTCTTTTTACTCTTCCTACCAAACATCATTTTAGACTTGAAATCACATTCTGTCATAATAGTCTGTTTCTTTAAAAAAAAAAACTAAATTGAAATGTCGCACTTTCTTTTCCTCACCATCTTTTTTTCATTCATTTTTTACTATTTCTCACTTTATTTTTTCTCTTTTTGGTTTATCAATTTAGTTTTTATGAATCTTGGCCTTAATTATTTGTAACAATTATTTTGTATAATTTGGAATATAAATCTATACGATGCTAATGTTTTAAATGATTCAACACGTTATCCCAACTTCAAACTCCAGCTCTTCAATGTTGATATCATATCAACAGAGCCACCACAACCATTAGCCCAATCATGCGAGTGTATCAAAATGTCAATCAAATATTTGCCCGCCCATAACATTTGGGAAATTCTTAGTGGAGGTTTACTCGTTGTGCCAATCTGCCAACTTCTCAATATTACAAAATGATTCATTAACTTTTACTACATTTTTAACTGTTGCATCAGTTTCATTTAAATCATAAGCCTGCATGTTTTTAAGTAGTAGAAATAACTTTTTTATAAACCAAAGTAAAATCGATGAGGATCCCTTGTTGAAGCAAATCAGAAGCAGAAATTCAAACGAGAAATTATCCATCTAGAAATAAAAATTAACCACAAATACAATATGTAGAATACAGTTAAATTAGTATTCTTCAAGGAACCTGGTTTTTGTTTCTCCGGCTTTTTAATCATGATGGAGATGCCAAGGCTCATGAAGGGCTTGCTGAAGTCGATGACCCTCTCTCTGATGGAGGTGATCGTCAGGGGAGCGATGGCCAAGTCTGCCTCCTATCGGATCATTTTTAGAGTTGCTTCAGCATTTCATTTATTTAATTGATGATAAATCTGACCGGAAGGACTCAACAGACCCCTTATCCGGCCGGAAAAGAACGATTTCTTTTAAGAGAAAATAAGCTTAAAATACTACAAGTAGTTAGTTAAATGGTTATAGCTGAAGACTTTGCTTCGTTGTATTTTATAGAGTAAAAGTTAAACATAGATTTCATATTATTCCAGCAGGATAGCCCACAACAATTTCAATTGAATGATTGATAAGAATGTTTAAAAATATGTCTTTTTCAAATAATGTTTATTTTGTCTCGTGATATAAAATTCTGGACTTGTTTTAAATTCGATTGTACGGTTTTTCAATGTGTCGTTTCGCTTTAAATCGTCCGGTCTCGTCTTGAGTCGATTTGACTTGTATCGTATCGTATCGTCTCGATACCTTCCTAGTGAGTTCTCCGACCATGCCGTTCCACGTGCCGTCAGCCATCCTCTCTCCGTACTTCATGTCCTTCACCAGCTGGATCTTGTACTGGAACTTCAGGTCGTTGGCTACCTGATTACGTCATTATTATTATTATTATTATTATTATTATTGTTGTTGTTGTTATTATTATTGTTTTTATTAATATTATTATTGTTATTATTATTATTATCATCACTATTATCAGTATTTAGTCCGATATTTAAAATTATATTAACATATTATTATTATTGTTATTAATGATAAAATGAAAAAAAAAGAAAAAAAAAACAAATGACCTCTTGGGCGAGGTCGGCCGCGTAACCCTCGTAAAGGTCACCAGACTCGTCGGTCTGCCTCTTCGGCATATAGTAGGGTTTCGACTGCGATGACGTCATTATAGTTGTTGATTTTGTTATTGTTGTTGTTGATGATGTTTTTGTTGTTGTTGTTGATTTTGTTATTGTTGTTGTTGTTGATGTTTTTTGTTGTTGTTGTTGTTTCTGCATCATCATCGTCATCATCACATCACCTCTGTCACTTTTCTCTCCATCATCATCACATTCTTTCAATCGTTATCGTCGTTATCATGGCTACAGCGTTTTAGTCTGCGTCGTCGTCATCATCATCATCACCATCGTCATCATCATCATCATAGTCATCATCATCATAGTCATCTTCATCATCATCTTCATCATCATCATCATCATCATAGTCATCATCGTCATCATCACCATCGTCATCATCATCATCATAGTCATCATAGTCATTACGTTTTGTTATGGTTATCGCCATTTCGATATCGCTATTATTATTATTATTATTATTATCACCATTATTTTTATCATCATCATCATCGTTATAAACCTCGCTCCTACGTGTTACTAGCAGTCATTGTAGTTAATGTCTCTCGTCATCATTTTGATGCCGGTCATCATCATCATCGTCATTAACACGTTCATTCATCCATCATCATCATCATCATCATCGTCATCACCACGTTCAATCATCCATCATCATCATCCTCGTCATCAACACGTTCATTCATCCATCATCATCATCATCGTCATCACCAAGTTCATCCATCATCATCATCATCATCGTCACCAACGATAACAAAACTAGCGTATCGCCTCATCGCGATGTTAATTGGAGAATCAATCCTTAATATGGCGTCGTTGGAGTGAGATTGATAGTATCATCACCCTGTATCCTTCATCAGCTGCATCTTCACGATTGCACTGGCATTTCGTCATCATTCGTGCCGTAATCATCATCATCATCGTAATCATTATCATCATCATCATCATCGTCGTCATCGTCACCTCTATGGTAGTTACGATTCTCGTTCTGTTGGCCGTATCGTTAGTGGCCGGCTTTTTGTTATTGGTGATCTTTGTTATCTCTAGGCCCTTGTTCGAGTCCCATACCCCGATCTTATTGGTTGGTTAATTGGTTGGTTAGTTGGTTGGTTGGTTGGTTGTTTAATTGATTAGTTGTTTGGCTGGCTGGTCAATGCATGTTTATTGATTGATAAGATTGTTAAGTTAATATTGATTAGCCGGTGATAGGTAGATTTTGATTGGTTGGTAATAATTGATAGGTTCTTGGTCATTGGTCGATTGGTTAGTATGTTCATGATGATTGGTCGATGATTCGATGATCGGTTGGTGGTAAAAGTTATCAATTGTCTGTGATTGGTTGCTCAAAAAATAAAAGATGGTGTATTAGTCGAATGATAAATAATTAAATTAAAATAATTTTCAAGAATGAAAATAATTTTGGGATAACAAAACATTCAAATATGATCAATTTTATTGGGAGATTAAAATTATTTTCATTACCCCAGCTATAAACATCAACCCCTTTCTTGCATCCACCATCGCCTTATATCGTCTTCATCATCACCATCATCACCATCCCATCATAAAAATCAGCATAATCATCACTACCATCAACATCATCATCACCATCATCACCATCACCCTCACATTTTCAAGTTCTCCATCGGTCAGCATCTCAAAGACACCCAACTTATAATCCTTCCGAAAGCCACGATTGTCGAATGCTATGCTGCCAGTGAGGCCTGCGTCAATCCGGGTCTGTTCATCGGTCGGTTGGTTGGTTGGTTTGGTTGGTTGGTTGGTTGGTTTGGTTGGTTGGTTGGTTGGTTGGTTGGTTGGTTTGGTTGGTTGGTTGGTTGGTTGGTTGGTTGGTTTGGTTGGTTGGTTGGTTGGTTGGTTGGTTGGTTTGGTTGGTTGGTTGGTTTGGTTGGTTGGTTGGTTGGTTGGTTTGGTTGGTTGGTTGGTTGGTTGGTTTGGTTGGTTGGATGGTTGGTTGGTTGGTTGGTTTGGTTGGTTGGTTGGTTGGTTTGGTTGGTTGGTTGGTTGGTTGTTTTGGTTGGTTGGTTGGTTGGTTGGTTGATTGGTTGATTGGTTGGGTTGGGTTGGTTGGTTGGTTGGTTGGTTGGTCGGTCGGTCGGTCGGTCGGTCGGTCGGTCGGTCGGTCGGTCGGTCGGTTGGTTGAGATAAAGTTTAGAAAAAAACAATAATTTTATATAAAAAAAATGGTCAAATAAAATATCATCATACGTAGTATCACATTTCAATTCTCATGAAGACGTTGATAAATCAACACAGCTCACTTACATTCAACAAACTCCTGGCAATGTAGTATCCGATGTGTCGGATGTCGTAAGTGTCGTAAGATGGCGGGTTCAATCGTCTGCTGGCTTTCCAGAGGTTTTGCTGTTTTCTAGTTGATTGATTTGTGATTTAGTTTGTTGAATGGTTGGTGGTTGGTTGATTGATTATCTGGCTGGTTGGTTGTTTGGTTGATTGGCTGGCTGGTTTGTTGATTGGCTGGCTGGTAAGTTGTTTGGTTGATTGGCTGGCTAGTTGGTTGATTGGTGTTGGTCGGTATTGGTCAGTCGGTTGGTTGGTCGGTTGGTTGCAAAATAATAATAGCATTGGCTGTAGTTATTGTTGAATTGGAATATTAAGCAACCGACCGTTCAACTAATAAAACATCAACACGGATAATATAATCAATTAATTAATAGCAGATCAATCTATCATTTTTTCTAATAATCACCAACCAATCAACCAACCAATTAACCATCCAACCAACAAACCATCCAACCAATCGACCAACCAACCAATTGAATATTAAATTAGCCAATCATCCAGCCAACCAACCGACTAACCAATCTACCAAACAATAGACCACTAAATTAACCAATCGACTAATTAACTAACCAACCAACCAATAGACCACTAAATTAACCAATCATCCAGCCAACCAACCGACCAACCAAACTACCAACCATCTAATCAACCAATAGACCACTAAATTAACCAATCGACTAACTAACCAACCAACCAACCAGTAGACCACTAAATTAACCAATTGACTAATTAACTAACCAACCAACCAATAGACCACTAAATGAACCAATCATCTAGCCAACCGACCTCAGTTGATTTCCCTTATTGACCAACAAGCGCATCATGTTGTCGTGTTCGATGGAGAAGTTGTGGAAGCATTCGTGAACGAGCAGCATGGCATCTATCAGGAGGATCTGCTCTATCTGATGGAGGGAAGGTCAGTGTACGTTGTATTGCAAGGGTTCATTCAGTGTTCAATCCTCAACATTAGACCAAAATTTAACAATATATACACCACATAAACACGCAACCGCAATACATTCACACACACAATTACATATTAATCAAAATAAAAATAAATAAATAAAAACAAATAAAAACAGAATAAATAAAAAAAAAAAATAATGTTAAATAAATAGTCCAAAGTGGAAAATTCTCATAGGTGTTCCTTCATTATCATCCGACATACATCAACCATTAAAATGTATCTTACAACATTACAATTATTATTCCGATATCATCTAGCATTAAACACCAGCCCCAGAAAATTATCACGCAAAGTTCACTACCTACAATTCCAATCAACCATCAATACAGGTATGTTTTCAATTCGTTTTTAAACTATTGCAATGACACAAGTGGTCTTCGGATGGGCAGAGGTGGGTCATTCCACACCTTCGACCCATACACAGCAAGCTTTTGTGACCCAATCTTCAGTTTTGCTGTTAAGTATTTTGAATATTTGATCTTAAGACCTTGCCATGAGCAGTCGTATCCTTGAATGTAAGCAACTCCGCTAAATATCGTGGTGTCAGACAGTTAAAACAACTGAACGTTGAAACGCAGATTTTGAAAGAAATCCTTTTCGCCATCACTAACCGGTGCAAATCTCTAATAAATGGAGTCACGTGATCGAAATTCCAACCACCCATTACTTCATGTTCTACCAGACAGGACCATTGCAATTTTACTCGCCTTATCACCGTACGACAGACTGTTACAATATTCCAAACGGGAGTGGATAAATGAAAGGATCAGTGCCACCAACACATTCCTGCTGACCAATTTTTTAATCCGTTCTAATTGACCTTATATGATCTCGCATGGTCATGTTTGCGTCAAGTGTGAAACCAAGTATGATGGCTGATTGTTCTAATCTGTCAGTGGCTTCATCTATTTTTATTCTTTCCAAACATACCTTTGATGTCTGCTACCATGTACCAATTGGAACTAGGTTAGTTTTGTCTTTGTTCAACTTGATGCCAAATTTTGACATCCAAGTATTTACTGCAGATAACGCATCTTTCATTTTCCGCTAACTTCTCAAACCTTTCAACAGGGGCACTTGACATCAACTGAATGTCATCAGGGCATGCGTGACATTTCATGTCGTGGCTGTTCGTGGCATCAAAAACGTCAGAAGTCTACGAGTCCGATACTTCCATTTCAAAGATCAAACTATATCCATCTTCAATAGTTCCTGGCAAAATCCAATAATTCAGTTTGAAGTGATTTTTTGTTTGAGTAACACCAAATTTTTTGAGCAATCCACTCACGTATTCCAGTGCATTACTAACCAATTTTCTTAAAATTTCTGCGGAATTTCTGTGAAATTTCTGTGAAATTTCTGTGAAATTTCTTGGACCTAACCTGAATAACGATTATGCTAAATGAATGTATAATTTTTATCTTATCGGCATGTGTCTCGTCTGTTATTATTTAACTATTTCAATATCTTTTAAGTATTCTGGCTAATGTAATTAAATCGTTTTAATAATAATTTTATTTGTCCGCAAGAGTCTCATATGTAATCTTCTGTCTATTTCACATTCTATTACTATCTTCGGTCTTGGGACTATGGACATGGAATAGGATTCTGCTCTATGTTAATGATTCCAACTCATTTGATTTACATACCAAATCGAGTATTCATATTCACACTTTGTCGTGTTTAGTAGTCCATCAACTTTTAAATTTTTGAATCAACCCTCCCAACGAAAAAATCTGGAACGGCTTTGGATTAAGAAGAGACGACGAGATGGTGTGGATAGTGTTATAATGGCAAAGGTGAAGTTAATATGAGTTGTGGTCATGAAAAGTGGTCAGATTTTGATGATGGCAACAATACTGATGATGATAATGCATTAAAAATAACAATCAGGATAATTTTTAAAAAACTGATGTAAAAAAACAACATCAACAATGATGTTGTTGATGTTGTCATCAACAACAACATCGACAACATTAACCTGAACAACAACATTAACCTGCACAACAACATTAACCTGCACAACAACATTAACCTGCACAACAACATTAACCTGCACAACAACATTAACCTGCACAACAACAACAATATGCCGTTTTTGGACGATCAGAAATATTTTTAAGGCAATCAATTCGACGATAAACAACAAAAGTGACGCCAAATAACTCCCAGCTCCATTAATTTCTAAAGCGCTACACAGGCAGTCATCTTCAGAAGCCATTAGTACGAAACGCTGATGTAATTAGATGGATGTTATGATTTATGCTCACTCATTAATACTTGTAATTAATTCTGTAATAATTACGAACCTACACACACACGCACGCACGCAGATTTTTGCGCTACTAAATCTACAATATGTCATCAAGCAATTGATCAATCAATCTATCAACTAATCAACCTCTCAACCATCTAGCTGATCAATCTATCAATCAATTAATTAATCGATAATGCGTGAACGCTCAAACAATCAATCAGTCTATCGATAAGTCAATCAATTAGACTGCCAGTCAATCGCTCAATCTATCAGCAAGCAGTAAACTTAACAAACTTAAAAATATTACAATTAAATTAGCAATTAAATTAACTTTTTATTTTAATATGCATAAAAACCAAAGTTAATTTAGATCATTTTACAAATTTTTTAATGTGTTAGTCGTAAAACTTCAGCCTATGAACTAAACCGAAGCACTCAAACTTGATGTTGGCGAGAAGATGGGTGCAAAATTATTTAATTTATTGAAAATTGTTATACTCTATATGCAATACTTTCCTATTCATAATTGAGATTTCATGCCCCACCGTGGACCAACCATCACCGCACTTCAGCAAAAGTTAGGGTCCCTTGTTTGGGAGGTTCCACCCGCGTGGGAGTTCGTCCCACTGAGCCTCCAGATAATCTTCACCAGATATCTCACTGCTTACTTTATAAAATGCTTAATTAATGTGTTATAGAGTTTTGAATGTTTTCAACCTTGATGGGTACATGTTTTCAACCTTGGTGGGTACATCTCTAATTATTAAGGCATAAAATTCTTTGTACAAAACACTGCTTAAATTCCATGCAACTGCAACAAAAAATAGTTTCCCTCGTTCCAGATGCCTTGACGACGAGATAAATTATTGAAGGAGCACTGGTCGGTGGACGATGTTAATGATGACGACGATGGTGACGATGGTGATTTTGGCAAGGATTTCAAAACATTATTATTTAGATTATTTAGAAATATGGTGGTAAATAATGCAGAAACACGGTTAGTTTCGCATTTAAAGTTTAAAAGACCGTACATGCATCAGTGTGAAACCCTGTGTGATAAAATGCTACATATGTTACAAAACTAGGTGAAATAAAACATCACTCCATCTTTTACTGAAAGGCAGAGCTATTTGCCTCCAGAGATATCATTGTTGTTTATAGAATTAGATTTCAAATAATACTTCTTTCTAATAATTCTTGCTTGCTAATACTTCTAGCAAGCAAGAATGTCTGGATTGTAAACCGTCAACAAATGAAATCATCGTGCCAGTTAAGTCAATTTTAAACAAATCGATAATTTAATCAACCATCTTGCATTTTACAAGAAACAATTATTATATGTTGACGATTCTTCTTTCTTATTGTTTTTTTGTACGTATGGATCTCTTTGCTTTTGATACCGCCCACTATGTCTTTAGCCATTTCAGTTTTAAAGTTATCTGGCTTCTACACTGATACCCGGGGTTCTTTTAGACACATTAACAGTTTGACATATACGAAAAAATCATGATTATTCTTAAGAGTCAATGTCTTCTGTTTGAATAAACTCTAAACTAAAAAAAAATTTTGTGAAATTATATATTAATTAAATAATAAAGATAAATAAATAAATAAATAAATAATTGAATAAAATCTTCTTTGCAGTTTAGTTGCCGAAGAATGTCCAGCGATTTTTTGATAACTTTGTTCTTTCTACAATAGTGACTTACCTCAACTCAAATGAATGTTCACTTTATACTGTTTGTGAATTATTGCATTTATCACTCAGTACTTGAAACGTTTTTGTGCAACAACACGTGCTATTAGACGTGTTGTTTGTTTGCGCGGTGTTCTGCTGCCTGCTTTGCCAGGTCTGTCGGGGCTTGGCTGAATGAAATAGAGCAGAGGAAAAATTTTAAAAATTCATTCATAAAAATATAAAAACATTTTGTTCACTAAATGGTTCTGACACATACCACACAACTGCTGCGATATACTTATTGAACTATTCTCATTAAACTATTCCCTCACATATAAAGACCAGACTTTCATTTCACATGAACATAAACGTTCCCACGTTAATGTATCAATTTCATTCGCCATGAAATCCACTCAGTCACCTCAAACTAACTTCATTCACTCGTTTACTTTCCTTGTGCATAAATGGCCAATACTGATTTCCTTGCCTATGTGGAATACCCTTAACTTGCCAGGAACTCAGGACTGCATTTAGAATCATGAAACCCTTAAGCAACGAAGTAGCAAAGACCTTCAGGGGCGGATCTAAAAGGGTCCCCATTGTGATCAGTATTTTTTATTAAAAGTCACTATAACCCATTTTTACAGAGGAAAGCACCGCCAGTTTTGGTCACGCTAACAAAAATTTGGTTAGTTTTGCGGCCCTACCGTAAAATTTCCAAACTGAAGTTTTGTCAAAATGTTGGCTCTCCACCGTCAATGTTGTTCAGATGGAGACCCTGAATTGTTTTCAAAATAAATCTCATGTTTTGATCCTTTCTTTTTGGGCCTCTGACTTGTGGGGGCCTTAGGGCAATACCTCCCCTCTCCTTACATGTCTCCATTTTAATCTTGCTCTGACAACTATTTGGATAATGCTTAAACAATGAAGATAAAGTTGAAGAATAGATGTATAGACTGGTGAGCGATTAGGGGCCACCAGGGTTTTCAGTTTGACAGCTGGTGAATTTAGAATACCCCTAGATGTGAGAAGTCTTTCCATTCAGAACAGTTATGTAAAGAGCAGGCTTTACAATAATTATGTCGTAATAATATAATAATTATGTTATTTATAATATAATAATTATGTTGTAATAATAATTAAGTTGTAATAATAATTAAGTTGTTATAATAATTAAGTTGTAATAATAATCATGTTTTAATAGTAATTTAGTTGTAATAATAATTAAGTTGTAATACTAATTATGCTATAATAATAATTATGTTGTAATAATAATAATTATGTTGTAATAATAATAATAATTATGTTGTTGTAATAATAGTAAAAATGCTGTAATGATTCATGGAATGTCAAGGCATCAAGCGACGAACCTATGGCGGATGTCAATCAAACAGTTCGCGATTATAACCACCAGAACAACGACAAACAACTGTCTGAACATAAACAACTACATAAACAACTACATAAACAACAACTACATAAACAACAACAACAACTACATAAACAACAACAACAACAGCATGAACAACAACAACAACGTAAACAACAACAACATGAACAACAACAACATAAACAACAACATCAGCATGAACAAAATCATATACAACAACGAAAAAACAACAAATGAACAACAGCATGAACAACAACAACATT
>NW_008705261.1:629782-631785 GCF_000326865.2 Helobdella robusta
AACTGTTTGGTGGTCATCACCATCATCATCATCGCCATAATCATCATCATCATCGCCATCATCATCACCATCATCATCATCCTCGCCATCATCATCATCATCATCGCCACCATCATCATCATCATCATCATCATCGCCATCATCATCATCATCCTCGCCACCATCATCATCATCATCATCATCGCCATCATCATCATCATCCTCGCCATCATCATCATCATCCTCGCCATCATCATCAACCCTTCCTACTTCATAATTAACAGCATCATCATCATTAGCTTTGTCGTTGAAAGCATTATTTTTTAAGTCATCATCATCACCACCTTAACCCCCCCACCATCATCATCACCATCATCATCATCGCCAACATCATCGACATCATCATCATCACCATCATCATCAACCCTTTCAACATCATAATTAACAGCGTCATCATCATCATCAACAACACCACCACTACCATAATCACCGACATCATCATCGTAATATTCATCATCATCACCATCATCAGCAAGAGGCCTCAGGTCTTCAAGCAGTCAGTCGCGATTAATCTGCAGCCAGCCAATGACAAACTGTTACGCCTTATTTATCCATGAATTAGTAATTGTAGTGCTGATTAAAAAGTTGGCCATGATGATGATGATGATGATGATGATGATGATGACGATGATGATGGTGGGGGCAGTGGTGCTGATTAAAAAGTTGATGATGATGATGATGGTGTTGGTGGTGGTGATGATGAGGATGGTGGTGATGATAGGGTGGTGGTGATGATGATGACCCGGTGGTCTTGGTGAAAATGTTGAGGAAGATAATGATGATGATGATGATGATGATGATGATGATGATGATGATGATGATGATTCATGAACAATGAGTGAGTGGCAAAAAGCAAGCACTTTTCATCATCATCGTCATCATCATCATCGTCATCAACAACAACTTCATCATCACCATTAACAACAACAACATCATCATCATCGTCATCATCATCATCGTCATCAACAACAACTTCATCATCACCATTAACAACAACGTCATCATCAACAACAACATCATCATCATCGTCATCATCGTCATCAACAACAACATCATCATCGTCGTCGTCATCAGCATCATCAGGATTATGATAACCTACACAACATCAAGTTCGTGAATCACATTTTCAAATTGGAGGCAAGGCAAAGTTCATCAGGGGAGGTAGGGGGAAGGTTATAAAGTACCTCAGACAAATTTCACGGAAACCATACATCATGTGTATCAGTAATCTTTGTCATTTTGATCATCATCATCATCATTGTAAAGTTATTCATCATTTTTTTAATACGACAAATCAACATTCCGATACAACACATCATCATTCCGATGCAACACATTATCATTCCGATACCACACATCATCATTCCGATACCATACATCATCATTCCGATACCACACATCATCATTCCGATATCAAACATCATCATTCCGATACAACACATCATCATTCTGATAACAAACATCATCATTCCGATACAACACATCATCATTCCGATACCACACCACCACCCACCTGTCTGAAGATATCTCGCAGAGCAACGTCATCACTGACGTCAACGATCACGTGCTTCCTCTGCAGCGTGCAATTGGCTGAATCCATCTTCCGGAGGATGACGTGGCAGTGGTGGGCGTGGCGAACTTTGATTGGCAGGATTTCCAAGGGTGGCCTTCCACCCTTCAGTGACATGTTGTGCAGACGTTCTAGACTCGCCGGTCCTAGGTGTGTGTGTGTGTGTGTGTGTGGCATGTGTGTGGCGTGTGTGTGTGGTTTTTGTGTGTGGTGTGTGTTTGGTGTGTGGAATGTGTGTTATGTGGTTTGTTGAGGTTCTAGGTGTGTGTGACGTGTGTGTGTGTGTGTGTGTGTATACACCTATAATCTAGTAATTTATCTTTAGATCAATAGTCCATTGTAGGTCCATACAAGTTAGTTCAAGTAATAAATACTTGTGACTGCTGTGCATTGC
>NW_008705261.1:631835-632419 GCF_000326865.2 Helobdella robusta
AGTGTGTGTGGAGTGTGTGTTTGTGTGGTTGTAGATAAGTGTAGGTGTGTGTGGGTGTGTAGTGCGTAAATAAATGTGTGTGTGTGTGTGTGTGTGTGTGTGTGTGTGTGTGTGTGTGTGTGTGTGTGTGTGGTGAGATTTTTTGTGTCATTCGTTGGTGTTGCATATCTTTTTGGTCTCAGGTGGATGTCTTGATGAAGATGCTTTGTGTGCAATCTTGTTACTATTAGTTCATCATCATCATCATCATCATCATCATCATCCTCGCCATCATCATCAACCCTTCCTACTTCATAATTAACAGCATCATCATCGTCATCATCATCATCATCATCATCATCGTCGTCTTCATCATCATCATCATCGTCGTCTTCATCATCATCGTCGTCTTCATCATCATCATCGCCATCATTGATCCATTGATATTTGTTAACATCACCATCTGAAAGTATCCATTAACTGAGGGCAGGATTGCTATTGAATATTCTCAGATGCTGATGATGATGACGATGATGATGATGATGAGGACGACGACGATGATGGTTACGCTGGTGACGATGACGAAGATACCTCTTTCAATCTCT
>NW_008705261.1:635078-645890 GCF_000326865.2 Helobdella robusta
TATCTCACTTACTCAATATCATAATCATAACATACGTCCGTTGCATTGACCAAACCGGACTTTCTTTTATGTCTATTTTTTTTCTCTCTCTCTCCGTCTCTTTTTCTCTCTCTCTCTCTCTCTCTCTTTCTCTATCTATCTATCTATCTTTATTCCTCTCTCTCTCTCCCTCTCTCTTTCTTCCTCCCTCTCTCTTACCTTTTTCTCCCTCTCCCTCACCCACCAAATTTCCATTTCACAATTTCTTCGCAATATTCATTTTCATTTTCCTCCTTTCTTCCTCCATTGTGTCCCTCCATTCATTTACTTCATCTCTGACCTCTCCTTCACGGGGGGCAGCTTTCCGCGCATTCTGTGAAGAAGCTGTGTGTATGTGTGTGTGTATGTGTGTGTATGCGTGTGTGTGTGTGTGTATGCGTGTGTGTGTGTGAGTGTGTCTCCCTAACTGATGTTGTATTTAAATTAATAATGTACATCTCACTCATTAAGCCTCTGTAAATATATCAGACCGAACGCAAGTTAAGAAAGTTTAATGAAGAGATCCAGACTTAAAGTTAACCTGAATTGAATTTGAATATCTTCCGCCAATGTGGAAATGAATGGAAAGTGTAAAAGTTAATTTAAGTGTCAATAAGCAGGATAGGAAGCTGCGGGGTGCAATTGTTCTCTCTCGAACATTCATTCATTCACATATTTTGTCCCAAAAAAGTTTCCCAGATCATCCAAAAATGCGAGGCAGGTTTTGCAAAGTCACAAAAAATAAATTGTGGGAGTTTTTAAATTTGCGACGAATCGAACGCCTCGTCCTAACACTCCAGGTTAACATTTCTGAATTCTGAAGGTCGCTCCGTTGGTCAGCAGTGAGGTCAATAGAGCATAAAGATGTTCACAAATTTCAGCACGGGTCCGTTAGGAAAGCTCCTTCGCTGCAGGACGACACAAAACTATCTCTCGGACCTTCCTTTCCAACAGAATCCTATAGATAATGCATGCATGAAAGTCTTTTCATAAATTATTTTCTGTCTGTGCAGTATCTCAAGAAAGAAATGTATCAAGTAAGATGTATATTAGGTAAGAGATGTGAGTGTGTGTTTGTTTGTTTGAGTGTGTGTGTCTGTCTGTACGAGTGTGTGTCTGCGTGTGTCTGTGTGAGTGTGTGTGTGTGTTTCAAACGGCACTGCATGGTGTGTGTCGGTGGAAAAATCAATTTCAAAAGTTGGTTACATGCATTCCCTCACTTTTTTGTATGTTTTTAGAAAAAAAGTGCAGATTTAAAAAAAAATTGAAATATTTCAACAAATCGATTGAAAGCTACTTTCATTACGATCTGTACCTCACTCTACCTTAATGCTCCACGACCGATTTCATTGATTAAATCTTATTTGTCATCGAAGCTGCTTGTTGTTGTTCGTGAATTAGCGAACGTGCAGCCATTTTAGTAATTCTCATACAAAACGGATTCATTTTAGTTTTTATAAATATTAGAGGTTAGATGAATTACGTGATGTCAAAGTTGAATGAATTTTCTTAATAAATGAAAGAATGGACGAATAGATGGAAGAAGGAATGGATGAATTATTGGTTGAATGAATGCATGAATGGATGGATGGATGGATGGATGGATGGACGAATGAATGAATATATAAATGAACTAAATGCATGAAGAACCATTGGATGGATAAATGAATCAATGGAAACATACATACAAACAAACAAACAAACAAACACATACATACATACATACAAACAAAAAAACAAACACATACATACATACATACATACATACATACATACATACATACATACATACATACATACATACATACATACATACATACAAACAAACAAACAAACAAACAAACACATACATACTTACATACACACACATACACACATATATTTACTCACAATGGTTTAGGCGACAGATACAAAGTTGGACAATAAATTCATGTGTCTCAAGGGCGAACCCTAGTAAATATTAGGTAACAATGACGCATGGATGAAAATAAGCGAAACACACACACACTCAAACATACGCTCATATACACAAACATACAAACAAACATGTATACATACAAACATACACACACACACATACATATTTTTACTCAATCGTGTTCATGCTTTTGTTCGTTTCATTCATTCATTCCTTTCTTCCTTCCATTTCTCCTCTATCCATTTCTTTAGTCCTCCAGCATTTTATTTTTAAGACATTGAACATTATTCGAACGATACATCCAATTTTGTTATTGTCTTCAACATTCTCATTACTTATAATATAATTATAATTATATATTATATATATAATTATTATTACATCACTAATATTACATCACTATTATCACTATCACCACAGCTACATGCGAACATGTGTAGGTACGTTCACACAGAAAATTGAACGAACACTTTGAAAAGCTGTAAACAACAAACAAACTATAAACATGATAATTAATGAAAATTAATTAAGAAACAATGTTAATAAATGAAAATTAATTAAGAAAAAATGTTAATTAATGAAAATTAATTAAGGAACAATGTTAATTAATGAAAATTAATTAAGGAACAATGTTATTTAATGAAAATTAATTAAGAAACAATGTTATTTAATGAAAATTAATTAAGAAACAATGTTATTTAATGAAAATTAATTAAGAAACAATGTTAATTAGTGAAAATTAATTAAGAAACAATGTTAATAAATGAAAATTAATTAACAAACAATGTTAATTAATAAAAATTAATTAAGAATGAGTGTTAATTAGTGAAAATTAATTAAAAAACCTATTTAATTAAATAAGAAAATTAAGTCATAATGAAATTCCCCTTTGAAAAATATAAAAACAAATTGGTGGTGCTTTGTACGAAAGCGCTAAAATAAATTTGAATTTTGTTCGTTCCAAGTGCATCATGTTTATTTGAGGGAAAGGGCATCTTTGAAGATGCCTGCTGGTTTCATAACTGCATTGGATGAGTGGGAGGATCAGAGAGTGGGGTTCGAAGGTGCAGATGGATATATCTATCTAATGTTTATACAAATATGCTGGTGAAAGACCTCAATTAATGGAGTAATTTATGAAATCCACCGAAATCCTAGCGTTTGATTTGGTTAAAAACATTGAGAAATGTAATAAAAAAAATATCCAAGAAGTTCAGTAGATTTCATAAATTACTGCATATATAAATATATATAGGCTGTCCCATTTAAAACGTATACATAGTTTGAGTGAGTTAGGCTACAAAGAAAAACGTCATCAACCAATTTACACCATGCCACAAAAATTTCCAGTTTCAGCATTCCTTCTGTCTTAGTGTTAAGATCAGTCCCGGTGCGTGCGTACGTACAAGTACATAATCACATGCAAATGTATACACACAAAACGAGCAGATATAGTTGTATATTTTATATTCTCTGGCACACAAACAAACTCACATACATACACATGCATATTTACACACACAAACAAACACACCCATGCATATTCGCACACAAACAAATTAACAAACAAACACACACATGCATATTCACACACTAACACACATACACACACATGCATATTCACACACACAAACAAACACACCCATGCATATTCACACACACACAAACAAACAAACAAACACACCCATGCATACTCACACACAAACAAACACACATACACACCCATGCATATTCACACACACAAACAAACACACAAACACACCCATGCATACTCACACACAAACAAACACACACAACCATGCATACTCACACACAAACAAACACACACAACCGTGCATATTCCCACACAAACAAACAAACATACTCAAGAACTTACACAGGCTAACAAACTAATACTTTGTCTTCGCTAGGAAAAATGAACAAGACAAACAAAGCAGAGAAATGGAGATAAGGATGAGTGAGTGAGGGCCTGGCCGTACATGCATACATCACTCCGCGAGGCAGCACTAAGAATCGTAACCACTGAAATTTTTACTTATTTTCTTCTCGTTCTCCGTCCATCTAGTTCTTTTTTTTTTTACTTTCACTCAATCAGTCGCGTTCCTGCTTTCTACTCGTTTGTTTCATTCTTTTTTAGTTCGTTTTTCCTCTCTTCCTTTCTTCTTTCCTTTTCTCTACCATCCACTTCTTCAGTCCTCCAGCATTTCATTTCTTGCATGTCGAATTAATCAGTTTTATATTATTATTATTATTGTTTTTAATTTTATTTAAATTAATAAATTTCTATTTTTTCTGTAATCATTTTGTTCTTCTTCTTCTTATTATTATTATCATTATTATTATTATTATTTTAAGAGGAATTCTACCTTTCTCTAAAGAAATTTGACGAAAGTTTTTCCGTCCTAGCCTAACAACGAGCGAGCGTTGGAACTGATGTGCAGATCTGCAACTTCCACGGTGGGTGGCAGGTGGTGTCGTGCTTGGTAGAGGAACCTGGTTCTGCTGTGCGTGTGCTGCATTGGCCGGGTTCAAATGCGAAGAGTAGAAAGAAACACGAAGAGAAAGAGAGAGAGAGAGAGACTGACCGATAACAAACAGTTAAACTGATAGAGAGAGAGAGAGAGAAGGAGAGAGACTGTCCGTCTAATAACCAATATGTAAAACTGATAGTTTTGCACCCTATATGGCACCATTTTTATTTTTTATCTACACGTGGGTATGGGTGGCATAATTCATATTTGTGAACTGGCTGGCACACTTGAATGTACGTCGTATTATCATATCAATTTTTATGTATAAAATGATCTGCTGATTTAATGAACAAATTGAACGGTGAATTTAAAATTAATTAATATTTCTGCTGCTATAAAATTTAATATTAATTATTTAAGCACTGGCCTTGTTTGTGTGTGTGCATGCGTGTGTGTGTGTGCGTGCGTGTGTGTATGGTGTGTGTGTGAGTGTGTGTATATGTATAGTATGTGTGTGTGTGTTCATGTATCCATATATAGGCATTAAAACTTAACACTAGTGCCAACCAAAGAGCCAGCACAATTGTAAATGTCCTACTCCAACGAACGCTAATATGTTTGCCCAGTGCATGAATAATAGATGGCCTCATGTGGCAGTTATTGAAGTTTATGCACCTTCAAATGCTCGATTCCTCTCTTTCTCGCAACGGGACTTTCATTTGTTTATGTTTTTAATAAGTGGTTGGTAGGTCGATGAGTTTGATGACTTTGTAGATGTTCGATTAGCCAGTCTAATAACAATTAACTGATTAGTTTATATTAATATATTATAATAGAATTTATACTATTTGTAGTGGCTCAAAGATTGCTCAGAGCCACCCGAGTTAGAATCAACATTCGACCAATCTGCATTTACATAGATGCATTCGGAGTTTCTGTAGACAGAATGTCATTGTCTAAACCATGGGATTGGCAGACTTGCAAACAAACAAAAAAAGGAACCATAACATCTTAAAAAAATTCTTCCCCGGGTCGAAAAAATTTGCTATTTAAGTAAATATGCGGCCCTTCAAGGTAAAATAGTTTTCATTGCGGTCCTTGCAGCAAGAAGTTTGCCCACCCCTGGTCTAAGCTGTTCCAATGGTTCATTACTCCGTTTTTTAAAAATATCTGCTTTATTGGTCCCTTTCTATCTTGAGTAGCTGCAGTTGTTGGCTCTCTTGTTGGGTTATTGTTTAATTTGATAAACCCTGTTGCTGGTTAACCTTGCTAAGTTTGAATTAATTTGTATTTTTCTTCTCTACAACTTTCTTAGACCAGACTTGTAAAGATGTTTATAATAATAGCCAAATAACCTAGATGATTATTACTCACGCTTTTTAAATTAAACTTAGAATTAACGAACGAGTTAGAATTTGATTAACAAATGTTAGAAAAAGTTTTGAATTGTGAAAAAATTGTCAAGTTAACGCAAATTCAACTTTCTAAAATTGTCTTTGAACCATTTCACTTTCATTTTTATCTATACCATCTTGAATCATTTCGTTCACCATTTTCCCTGAAGTTTAATTCATTTTAATCAAATCTTATTTAGTCAGTTACCAGTTGAAAATATAGTGAATGATTGAAATGCTGAATAAAAAACAACTCAAAATTTGACAAAAGTTGGTATAAATAAGCGCTTATAAATAAAAGAAAAACTTAAAAACTAAAAAATACGTTGATTGTAGATTCGTTGGCCGATCAGTTCAAAGTACAAATCAATACATTGCACAGCCCTGATGAAACATCAAATGAAGTGTATCGACTGATTGTTAGGATGGAGATGATTGATAGGTTTAATGATTCGTATGATATATTTGCATGATATCTCTATAAGATATATTTGAATGATGTACTTGTATCATATATTTGTATCACAATAGTAGGATATATTTGCAGGATATTTTTATAATATATTTGTATGATATACTTGATCGATATGTTTGCCTGATATTTCTATTTGTCATGATATATTTTTATTTGATATATTTCTATGATACATTGCGCTATATCTCCATAGGATATTCTTTTGCATGATATACTTTATGATATATTTATTATGATACCTGTATATAATAAACTTTTAAAATTTATTTGCATGATACCTCTGAACGATCTATTTGTTTGATACATATATAGTGTGATATGTTGTGGTATAATACATTTACATTGGTATGTTAGATTTGTATGATATAATTGTGTGATATATCTGCATGATATACTGTTATTGACATATATCTGAATGATATGCAGATTGATATCCATATGAATATCTCGTGTGATTTAATTTGATCAATTTGATTAATTGTAATGGAAAAACATTCTTGTGCATCATTGAAGGTACAATAAAAACTTATAGAAAGACTGTAAAAGACGTTTTATTTCGCATGAAAATCCCAACGAAAATCACAGAAATACTGCAAAAACCAAAACCGCGTTCGTTGTTGTAATATACTTCTGAGATTGTTTTCACGATAGCATGGAATCTTACTTTAAATTGTGATGACACGTTAAATAGTCAAAGAAACTCGAACAACTGCATATTTAAAATACTCCGAGGTTTTACTGAAATTTCTTGAGAAATTCTCACAAAAAAGAAAAAAATTGGTGGTGTCCGTCGGAGTTTTTTTTTGAAACAATAACTGAAAATTTATGTGTTTTCACAAAATTAAGACTCATAAAATTATCAATATGATGTAATGAAAAAATTGTGGTAGTACAAGCAGTAATGAGAAGTTTTGTCATTTGTCTGACCTTTTATTAAAAATTCATATGCAGTAAAACAAATTAAAAATTATTTTTAAAAACATTTTTACGGCAATTTTAGATCAATTTCACTCGATGTTTTTTACACAATGTTCATACGCACTGCACATATGCCAAGAACCGCACGTGCGTGCCAATGAACAGTTTCTCAAACAAGGTATTCATCAGAAGACGCGAACAATTCTTTAGAAACCAGCAAACAAAAATGTAGCAAAAATCGCACTAGTTGCTTCAAAAATAACTACCGTCCAGGGAGATATTTTGCCACACATCTTCCAAAATTGAGAAAGTGCAAGTTGTTTTGTTTGTTGGATGTTTTAAAAGGACATTGCCATCCATCAATTCAGTGCCACCTAGCTCTGAGAGCTGCAGCGATGAAACATCGCCCGGAAACAACACAAAGCGTGCAACAACATGAACGTCTGAGCTAATTAGTGTGAACACTAGTAGAGACGGCTATAATAACGACATTGATGAATATTAATTATAATAATGAATATTAATTACCTTATTTGTGAAGCTCTTCATGAATATTTAATGGCAGTTGTAATTCATAAAGGGCGGTCACATCGTGCAAATAATCGTAGTAATGGCTGAAGCACCACGCTGAAATTTTTTAATAATATCACTTGGGTAGTGAACTTGTCAACAGACTTAGGTCGTTGAACGTACAACACACGCACACATACACACGCACATACACCACACACAGATATACACGCATACACAATTATACAGACACACACACACACACGCACATACACCACACACACATATACACGCATACACACGCATACACACCACACCACATACACAAACATTTTTAACGGTTAATTCTTTTTGCATGTTTGAAACTTTTTGTGTTATTTCTTGGTGGGTGGAAATTTATTGATTGACGTAAGACATGAGCATCAATTGTGAGAGCATACAAAATTCTGGCATCTTAAGTTTTTGAAAGATATTTACAACATTTTCCAGTTTTGTCATTTTGTTGATGCGTTTAATAGCAGTTGCAGAGTGTGCAGATGCTGAATCACACATAACTTGCCTTCTAATCAGAGCCTGATTAGAAGGCTGATTAACAAAAGGACAAATGTCTAGGGCCTGTGATTAGAAGGGACCCGTGATTTGGAGGAGCCCGTGATTTGGAGAGGCCCGTGATTTGGAGAGGCCCGTGATTTGGAGAGGCCCGTGATTTGGAGAGGCCCGTGATTTGGAAGGGAATCTATTTCTGATTGAGTCGAAAAAAAGACAAAATTTTAAAATTAAATTTTACAAGTTTTAAAATTTTCTCACACGTTTGATAGGATTTCCACCAACATGATTTTATGGTATTGATAATTTTATAAAAAAAATTTCAACATGTTTCCCATTCAATGAAGTCTATAGAGGGAACAACCAGCCCGGGACAGCAAGGCCTGTTGGGTTGGTGTACCCCACTATCTAGAAATAATATTTGTAATCCATTTTTACACAACCACATGAGAACAACAATGAGTAAGAAATGCAAAACAATCCAAAAAAACTCAAATAAAATTACCAAACAATCTGTTGCTGCTGAAGTATTTTTCGTGTTTTTACAATTTTACTCGAATCCATTAGGAACATTTTTTTGAAATAACTTTTAAAATTATATAATAATAAAAAAAATGTCAAAGTCAAGTGTTTTTATACCAACTTTGGCACCCCTACGCTCCACCACCCTGCACGGACCTCCTCTTATCCACCCCATCTCGGTAGGCCACTAAATAAATGAAATCTCAAAAATGTTGAGATTAAACATAAAAAATAGTTGTGTGTAGTGTACAACGAACATTAATGCTCATGTTCGTCGCATGCTAGTAAATCAAAGTTTTTTATTTCAAGAAGTAGAGATTTCTGATAAGAACATTCGATCTATTCTGATTTAAATTAAACGTCGAAGACTTAATGATGTTTATTTCTCTCCGACTGTCTTCCTTTGGACCAGAAAAAAAGTCTCCTTTAATTAAAAACAATTCTCGTTCTCGAGTGAGAGTTGTTCAAAAAATACTGTCAAAAGATGTTAACATATTTCATGTTGATTGCTGCCTACTGTATTATTCCAGTTGTAAACATTACTGGAAGCTAAAGGAACATTGATGTCCCACACGAGTTGGTGCTGGATCCAAGTTGGAGGGGTGATATTCAAATTTTTAAGTTGATGAGATTTTTCAAATATTCTTTTAATTTTTAATTCGGGAGATACTAACTTACGACGAAAAACATGTTACACGGAACCTTCAATATTATGTTAGGAACCCCACTGGATCCACCGCTGCCCTCATCATCATATTTTATACAGGGAGCCATCTGGCAGAAGATTTAATACCATCGAGAAAGATTCTTGAATGATGCAAATGCTTCTAAGCCAAGGTTCAACTCAATTACTAAAGTTCAATTCCTACGTGTGATAAAGTGAAATCAGAAAAAATTATGTAATTTGTAAAACTGAATAACGAAAAATATTTTTTGAATTAGGAAAAGAAAAATGAATTAAACTGTTGTTAACATTCACAATTGATTATTTCCAACGATAACTCCTTGTAGAAAAAATAAAATAAAGGCCCGCAGTTGGTATTTTGTGTAGGACCCCGTATGGACTTACCTCGGCCCCTCCCAACTCCACTGCATTTTGGGGTCATCTTCTTTTTTACTCTTATAAAACTTCAAACCCTGAAATTTGCAGAGATTTTTGAAACAAGTGATGCATGAATAATGAAAAAATATTTTAATATAATAATAATATAATTATATGAAATAAAATTTTAATATATAAAAATAATATAATTATATGAAATAATATTTTAATATAAAAATAATAATAATAATATAATTATATGAAATAATATTTTAATATAATAATGGTAATAATATATAATTATATGAAATAATATTTTAATATAATAATAATATAATTATATGAAATAATATTTGAATATAATAATAATATACTTATATGAAATAATATTTGAATATAATTATGAAATATTTATATGAAATAATAATATAATAGAATAATATAATGAAACGATTAGGAGTTGATCGTTTGGAGCCACATTAGCAGTAGCGCCATTAATTCTTTATACATTTTCAAAGCTGCCATCATCAATTCGTGTCATCATCGTCATCTTCGTCTTCAGCATCATGCAGATTCAAGTTTTTTTTCAGCAGCAGCAGCAGCAGCAGCAGCAGCAGCAGCAGCATGGACGTTTTAACATCATCATCGTGATTATCGCTGGTGTCGTCATCATTATCATCCAGTAATTATCGTGGTAATTGTTTACGTAATTTCCAAACAACATTGACGTCATCATCAACATCATCATTAACAACAACATCATCATCATTAACAGCAACATCATCATCATTAACAGCAACAACCACATCATCATCATAGACAACAACAACAAAATCATCCTAATAAACAACAACAACATCATCATCAACAACAACAACAACAACAACATCATCATCAACAACAACAACAACATCATCATCATAAACAACATCATCATCAACAACAACATCATGATCAACAACAACAACATCATTATCATCAACAACAACATCATTATC
>NW_008705261.1:666583-667775 GCF_000326865.2 Helobdella robusta
ATAGTGCTCAAGGAATATATACCTTTTACAAGCAGTGCTGTGTAAATGTTTCAATGATGTTGAAATGCATATTTATATCATCGAAACAATTTATTTATTATATGTGCATATTTTTAGTAAATTTAACTTGTACATCAACATATGTATGTACAAACTCATACATGTTTATGCACACACAAATATATACGTACACTTACAATTGCACGCGTTCCCATGTGAGAATATGTGAGAAAATGTTTGCTGGTAGACACGTGTGCACGAGATATGCACAGGTAAAACGTATGTAAACGTGTGTACTTATTTTTTACGCGCGTGTACATAGTGTACGTGCGTAATACGAATGTGACTGTGGAATGCGACTGATCGTAAGTTATTCCTATCATTCCCATGCCTGTATGTGGCCTCAGTTTAAGAGTCCCGTGATGAGTTCTGTCTCTTCGAAACTCATCCAAAATGCAGGACCCGACCAATCTCTGAAGTGATGTACGTGCATGTGTGGCGGGAGCAAGAGCTTTGTACACGGGCGTTAATACACACATACACACTTTTGTACGTGTATACATACATACATACCTGCATGCATGCATACATACATACACACTTACATACATACATACATACATAACGACAAATCAAAGTGTTAATCCATTTGTTACTTGATGTTTGACGGTTCAGTGTCACTCATCATGTTTTGGTTTTGACATACATACATACATACATACATACATACATACATACATACATACATACATACATACATACATACATACATACATAAATACATACATACATACATACATACATACATACATACATACATACATACATACATACATACATACGAAACGAAACGAAACGAAACGATCTTTTATTTGCTTCCCTAAAATAATAATTAAGAAGGCAGGATGATTGTGATCGAGCTCATGATGAGCTCATCTTGCACAGCCACCTTATCACAAATAAAACAGATGTAAGAAAATTAGAAAAAATGTTTTCAGTTAGCTTAATTAAAGTCATATTCTGTAAATATATATACACGTACATACATATATACATATATATACATACACATACATATACGCATACACATACTCATATATAAATCATCGAGATCAACAGAACAATGTTACATTAAATAATCATTTAATGTTAGTTTGAATTTATAAGTTTACAATTCAATTGGTTACAAAAT
>NW_008705261.1:668542-669599 GCF_000326865.2 Helobdella robusta
TGCTAGGTTCAAAGTAGTTTCCGAAAATTGATGGCAGCTGGTTTGAAACTTGCTTGTATACAAATATCATTGTGCAAAATGTGCATGTTTGATCAAAACTTAAATTGTTTGTTAATCTAAATAAGGATTGCGCATGTTCACATTTAGTTGATAAGGTGATGACTCTAATTGCTCTTTTCATGAGTTTTTTGACTGAGCTGGTGACTGAGGGGTATGCACCTGACCACACTACATTACAGTAAGTTACCTGAGGCATACACAAGGCATTGTATAGCATATTCAAGCATCTCCTCGGCAAGAAAAACTTTATTTTGTTTATTATACAAATAGATTTGGCTAGTTTTAAGCAGATGTTGTCTATGTGTGACCGAAAGGATAATTTCTGATCCAGAAAGACTCCCAAAAACTTGACTACTTTACTTTCAATGATGTCACAACCATTTATTACAATTTTGAAAGGTTCTTTATAATTTAAAAAATTTACTGGACCAAACACAATCATCTGAGTTTTTTCATATTTATTGTTAACTTATTATTTTTAAACCAGTTGCTAATGTGCACAATTTCTACGTTAGTTTTTGCAATCAATTCATTGATGTTTTTGCCTACACTGAAAACATTAGTATCATCTGCAAAGCAGATATAATCAAAGTAAGTTGAAGAGTTTGGCAAGTCGTTTATGAAGATAACAAAAAGCAGGGGCCACAAGATCGACCCTTGCGGCACCCCAAATTTATTGAGCACTATCGCTGATACTTCATTTTTCCATTTCACGAACTGATTTCGATTTGAAAGATAACTTTGTATCCATTTTAGTGTTGTGCCTCTTATTCCATATTTTTCAAGTTTTCCCAGAAGTATCCTGAAGTATTAAGATCTAAGCAAGTACCAACAACATAATTTTTATTTTCTGTCTCTCTCCCGATTTTACGAAGTAATTCTATAATAGTAATTCTATTCTGTTGAATGGTTTTGTCTAAATCCAAATTGAGAATTCGTTAACAAATGATTTTTTTCTAAAAAAAAGGATTAACCTGTTGTACATCAACTTTTCGAT
>NW_008705261.1:669649-670908 GCF_000326865.2 Helobdella robusta
TTACATACATACATACATACATACATACATACATACATACATACATACATACATACATACATACATACATACATACATACATACATACATACATACATACATACATACATACATACATACATACATACATACATACATACATACATACATACATACATACATACATACATACATACATACATACATACATACATACATACATACATACATACATACATACATACATACATACATACATACGAAACGAAACGAAACGAAACGAAATAATTTATTTGACCTCAATAAAGAAAATAAGGTGCAGGTTGACTGTGAGGAGTTAGTATAAAACTCATCGAGCACAGCCACCTAAGCCAAAAATTTCAGAATCTCTGAATGAAATATGTTAACCTTCAGATGTTACTAATTGATTACAAAAACAAAATCATCGGGCTCAGCCATCAAACAAAAAACTTCAGAATCTCTAAATGTTATATATTAAGTTCACGGTGTTACTAGTTGTTCGTAAAAATAAAATTATCGAGTACCACCAAAAACTTCAGATTCTCTAATTGGAGTATATTATATTTACGGTGTTACTAACTGTTCATAAAAATATTATCATCGTGCACCACATAAAACTTCAGATTCTCTAAATGGAATGTATTAGCTTTGAGATGTTACTAATTGATCCTAATAATAAGTTAGGTCTATATTTCTCTATATACAAAACTGCATATAGAATACCTGATTGAATCTATCTATATAAGCTATAGATAGAAGAGAATAGGATCACATACGTATATAAAAATATCTACGTACACGTCAGCACACACACATACATACAACTGAGCATACATGATGTCATAAATATTTTATAAAAATGTAATTTATATTCTTAAAACTAGTGATTTTAATTAATCAAACTAATAAATGCTTTCAAATGATAGTTAAAGTTCTGCATGTTCGATCTGTCATAATTAAATCCTTTATTTAATAAAAAATTCCAAATTCTGGGTCCTCTGCAAATGATGTGTTGATGCAAAATTTTCGTTTTTGTTTGTTGGAACAGATGAAATTGATGCGCCTTTGATTCTTCGTTCGTTTATAATAACCGTCAAAAATAGGAGGTAGTTTACCAGTCAATTGTTTGTCGATGAATTTTGTCGCGTGATATGTACTCATTTGATCGAAAGTCAGATTGCTTGTCGTGGCGAATAGCGGTTGTGAATGGGATTGAGCTTTGGAAAGTGTGATTGTTCGCATCGCTCTCTTCATGATAT
>NW_008705261.1:672433-673518 GCF_000326865.2 Helobdella robusta
CAATATACAAACCGATTCCACCACCGTGCTTACCAGACCGATTTTTACCAACAAAATCATAACCAGTAATATTTATTAACTTGATATTGTCATCATTCAGCCACGTTTCACTTATACCAATAATGTTATATTTAAAAGAAAAGTTGTTTAAATAATCGAGTAAGTCTTCTGATTTGTGAACTAAACTTCTAATGTTTAAACGCATTAGCTTGAAAAACAAATTGTCGTTAATTCCGTTGTCGCTGATGGAGTTATACAAAGCATTTATTTGATTTATATCTTCATATAGTCTGCAGGTTTTTTCTACGAGATTGCTGCGAGTATCGTTAACAGTATTTAACGAATTTTTGTCAGCCATGTTTGTTCGTTGTATCGGAGTTTTTGTCGGTGTTTTTCCCGAAACGCCATTCGCGTACAATGATGTGTTTTAACATAATTTTCGGGTCCTTCATCTTCGGTCCATCGAAACTTTCGACACATACACGAAACATCGTTGATTCTTCTTCATCCTTGTTTACTGGATCGCTTATTTCCTGATTAGAACGTTTTATCACCGGAAAACAAGAGATGACGTTTATACCACTTGTTTTAAGAAAATCTATGACATCATTTCTGTGACATCTTTTTACGTTGCTCATCAAGAAAACGGTCTTTTTTATAAGGTTCTTTTCGGCCTGAAGTTTGCAGTTGTCGATTACTTTGATGCCAATAATTTTTTTAATTGGTTTTGGAATGGATGCGTTAACATTGCCCGTGTTACCGGTGGTACCACTTGATTTCATTTCATTATTATCTTCAGATGAGTTGTTTAGTCTGGCTCTTTTTTTATTTCTGAAAATGTACTCTCTAAACCCATCATCCACTGGTGTTTTCTCGGCATCTGACCACAGGTTTCCAGGGTTGAAATTTTGATTATTTACGTCAATAATTAAATCACTTGACTTTTCAAGTAACTTTGGCGCTATACTTTTTTCAACTTCATTACAGTGTGATGTTTTAGTGCCAGATATTAATAAATTCGATGAAACTTTGTCAGCGTAGCTACAATGATGCATTTTGCTACTTCGTCCTAAGGGATTCGAGTT
>NW_008705261.1:674626-675557 GCF_000326865.2 Helobdella robusta
TGAAAGAAAGGTTAATTAGGAATTCCAAAATGTGAGCTGTTGAATGTATGGTAGATTTTATTATTTTCATAGGAATGCCATCCCATCCACTGGTTGTTTTTGGTTTGAGAAGTCTGGTTGTTGCAATTATTTCATCGCTTGAGGTCGACAGACAGAAGAACGAGTTTTGAAGTTTATTAGTGAGGTGATTTTTCCAGAGTGTTGAATTGTTGAAAGATGAACCTAGTTTTATAGCTATACCGGTGAAATAATCGTTTAAGGCGTCCGCAGGAGAACGAACAATTTCACTGTTTGATGTGACGGTATTGGTGATTTTATTTCTGCTGATAATGTTCTTAATAATCGACCACGTTCTTCTGTTATCTTTTATGTTTTTTTCTATGATGTCGCTGTAGTATTGTTTTTTTAGTTTGTTTTTAAATTTGATGCAAGATTGTCTAATTGACTTTAATTCAATTAGATTTTCAATATTCGGATTTTTTAGATATTTTGTATACAGTTTGGTTTTTCTATTTAACATTATTTTAAGATCATCAGTTATCTAAGGTTTATCACGTGATATTTTTTTAATTTTTCTTGCTGATGAAATACGACAGCATTCGTTGAAGTTCTTTACAAAAATCTCTATGAATCGTTGAAACCCGACATTTACATCCTCACAGTTTAAAACGTTTGACCAGTCCATGTTTATTAAATATTCGTTCAGTCTGTTGATTCGTTCACTTGTAAACGAGTATAATTTCTCCTTAAGAAAATGGTTCTTGATTCTGTTAGACTTCATATTTACAATTATAAAAATTGGTAGGTGGTCCGAAAGATCACATACCTGTATACCACATAATTCTACTGCATTTGGTTCGCTCGTGAAAATGTTATCAATGACTGAATTTTTATTTAAACTTATTCTTGTTGGGGTTGTTATTAAAGTTGA
>NW_008705261.1:678230-690002 GCF_000326865.2 Helobdella robusta
TTTGGAGACAAATTTGATAAGATTTTTGGGCCAAAGATGATATAAGAACACTTAGAGTAGTTTATTATGAGTTTATTAGCAGAGAACCAATCAGAATATTTAGAGAGCACTTGGTTAATTGAATCAGAACAGTTTGAGATGTTATCAGGAGTAAATAGGAGGTTGGTATCGTCAGCATAAAGCAAACATTTTATATCGGTAGATACATTTTGGATATCGTTAATATAGATTAGAAAAAGTAGAGGGCCTAAGATTGAGCCTTGAGGAACGCCGTTTAGGATGAAGGCCGTAGTAGATTGGTGATTTTCAACGGAGACGTATTGTTTACGTGAAGAGAGATAACTCTTAATCCAATCGTTGGCTACGTTTCTGACACCATAAAGTTTTAGTTTGTTTAGTAAGATGTTATGATTGATTACATCAAATGCTTTGGAAAGGTCTAAAAATAATCCAACTGAAAGCTTTTTGTCATTCAACCTGGATAAAATGTGATGTATGAAATCAAGAGTAGCAAGCTCTGTGGAGTGGTTTGGCCTAAAACCGTATTGATTATTGCAAAAAATTTTGTTGGCCTCAAAAAAGGAGAACAACCTAGTATAAACTAATTTTTCAAGAAGTTTGGATAGTGGAGAGAGAAGAGAAATGGGTCTATAGTTATTGATGTCATCAGGTTTACCGTTTTTAAATATAGGAATAACTTTAGAGGTTTTAAAAGTATCAGGGAATACACCAGTGGACAAAGGTAAATTGAAAATATGGATTAGGGGAATTGTTAAATTGTGAATTGTATTTTTTATTAAAAACATATTTAATCCGTCAGCAGCAACCGATTTATTATTTTTCATCTTGGCAGTTAAAGTTATCAATTCAGAAGTTGAGATGGGGTAAAAATCAATAGAATCAGATAGAAAGCGGCTTATGAATGAAATCGGATTAGTTGAAACAGCAGGAAGAGTAGAAAGAAGTTTGTTGCAGATAGTAGTAAAGTGTTCGTTCAAGTGTTCAAGTCGTCAATGGGGATGTTGTTAATGGTGAGTTTAGATATAGGAAGAAAAGATGAATTGGAGTTCAGGGCTTGCTTTATCAGTTTCCATTGGTATTTGGGATCATTTTTAGAAATAGCAAAATTGATGACATAGAATTTGCGCTCAGTCTTTCTTTTTATTGAAGTGAAGAAGTTACGGAACTTTTTGTAAGCAGAGATGTTAGTATCGGTAGGAAATTTGATGCTTTTTATATATAATTTATATTTAGTTTTGGATAATTTGATGATATTTTTATTGATCCAACCTTTATGGCGTTTGTACTTAGAAGGTAGTTGTGGTGAGACAGCGTCTAGAATCCTGAAGAAAAGAAAGTAGAAATTTGTGCAACATTCGTTGATATCGGTTAGTGTAGTGACTGAAGACCAATCTTGATTAGATAAACAAAAGTTTATCTGCTCAAGTGATCTGTAGGAAAGATTTCTAGAAACTTTTGGAGGAGTAGTAGTATAATACATTTCAAAAGAAGAAGATGTGGTAAAAATAGGAAAGTGGGTTAGGGTTTAACTTTAACTGCCAAGATGAAAATCAGTTTCCATTGCTGATTTCTATTTAATGTTGTTCCGACAACATGGCCCCAAAATGGCTAGGTCAATTTATACATACATACATACATACATACATACATACATACATACATACATACATACATACATACATACATACATACATACATAAAAACAGACAGATACGTGCATAAATACGTACAGACATGCGTACAAAATACATACGCATACAAAGATGTTGGTAGATACATAATGAAATAAAAATATATAATGATACAATTCATGTATGCTCTCTTCTAAACTTTGTTTAAATTTTTAAATAGACTACTTAATAGACTAATTTAAATTTTTTAATTTTTAAAAAATATACATAAGTTAGTGTTGAGAATGTCGCTGGAGAGCACTTTACATGCATTCAATCGCACCTACTAAGACTCGGGAATGCTTACATCCAAAGATGCATTACAATCTACATCTATATTTTATATATACATGTGTGTGCATGTATTGGAAATATGTGTTCGTGTGTGTGTGTGTGTGTGTGTGTGTGTGTGTGTGTGTGTGTGTGTGTGTGTGTGTCCATCTGTCTGTATGTGTGTGTTTCTGTTTGTTGATCATACTTTCAAGTATTGTAATAAAAGATTTATAAAAAACATACACATCCCACTTACACATGCATGAATATATATATATATATATATGTGTGTGTGTGTTTGTGTGTGTGCGTGCGTGTGTATATGTATGTGTGTGTGTTTTTTGGATCTGTGTAGTATAAGTGTGAGCTGTGCGTATGCGCACAGTTACAAACACAACATGAACAACATGCAAACGCAAGAGTGAACAACCCTGACGTTTGATGGCGCCTAGTCCTGCTTCGCACCGACCCCATTTGGATACGAAAGAGGGATTCCCACCCAAGCATGATAGGCCTCGTGTATTGTGAGATGTTTAGCTCGTTATTCGTATGCGTTTGAACCTTAGCAAACTTCAAATTATCAAAGACAGCTCTCAAGTAATTCTGAAACATGTATAGGTTTGTTTAAGCTGAAAATTAACTTTACTCCTTGTTATTAATTTTTTTTAATTTTATAGAGAAAATAAAATTTCGTTTTGTTTCGTTTCGTTTACTAAAGTGTCAATTTTGAAATAACTATAACATGATAAATGAACGATGGCTCTGGTTAATTTGTTTGAAATAATTTATAGAAAAAAAACAAGAAGACCAGAAATGTCTCAAATGATCTTTTTAGTCTAAGAGCGAGGACATTTTTATACCAAACATCATCCGGAATTTCGTGTAAATGCACTAACAATATTAATTATTGTTTGTTTTTTGTTTCCTTGTTGTTTTTTTTTGTTGTTGCTAATGATAAAGTATCCGTTGATGGGTTTGTAAATGGAAATTTTTAAACTTGGAAAGGTGTCAGTTGTAAAAGATATGGATAATAAAAGTATGGATAATGTAAAGGCACAAAAAATAGCTTCGAAGTATTTACACATGGGAAAACCAAAAAGTAAAAATGAAGAAGTCGTTAAACGGCAATATGAAACAGAAACACTCAGAGTTAATAAAACACCGAAGAAGTAATTTGAGGAGAATAATAACAATTTCTGTGAGTAGCTGGATTAAAGAGTCTGCGATTTAGTGCAACAATGAGCAGGGGTAGCATTGTTTGAAAAATATCCACCTTAACTTACCTTACCACCTAATCAAATGAAAGTGAAAGTTAGGTTTGGCGCATCACTCATGGAAGATCAGAAAATTAATACATGAAATTTAATGTTAAGTCCTCAGGTCAGGGCAGCTAGAAAAGCTGTTTGGTCATTTTTCGACGGTGTCCTCTTTTAAAAATTTTTAATATATTTCTTGAGACAGTTAGAAAATGGTAAACACTCTATTTGTCGATAATCAAAATTTCATCGCATTTTTATAAATAACTCATTCAATAACTCACGCTTTGTTACTGTCTTGTGTTAGAATGGATGAAAAAACATTTAAATGAGTCTTCGTCTATGTCAAAATCATCAAAACGTTTACAATTTTAAAGAGTTTATTAAATTTTTTATAATATTTGAGATCGGCAAATAGGCTTAGCGTAGGGCCGCCAGTTATCCTCCAGGCCGACCCTGCTGCACGAGCCAATTGCTCAAGTCGTCCTACTTATAGAGCATACCCATGTAGGCCTACATTGTGAATGCATGCCACACAAACGGGAGAGACACCCAGCAAATTCTTACTTCGAAAATATGTTAGAACAGGGTCATAAAAATACCAACATGTCAATAAATAAAAAAGTGAACCAAAACAGAGCAGCGAAATTATCGGAAGAACATATATGACTGGATGTTATCGATTGGCGACGGTGACTTACATGCTTGCGTGTGTGTGTTTTTTGTGCGAGCGAGTTTGCCCGTGTTTGCATCATGCATCAAGTTTGATCTTTTACCATTGCCACACAAACAGGCATTTACTATCAGCTGCTCGTCTTTCCAAATACATTCTTGCATTTACTATTCAATTCTTTGTTGATAAACTATTTTTTATTTTGTTCCTTGAGTAATGCGTACCCAACCCACCGACACCTCCATTCAGTTTCACAACTTTGACGGGTTACGTGGTAGATAATTTCGTTGGCGAATAATTTATTTTTCAAAATGATCTGCAGATCTAATTTTGTAGAGTTGTTTTTTCTTTGTAAATAAACTTCTTAGTTACAGTGCTGAAATATTTACTTAAATTTTGCAATTTGAATGTAAAAATTCTGATCCGATCCCATTAGTTAAAGTTATAAACATTTTTCTATTTCATTTATATACAATCTCTCATTCTTTTAACAAATAAATAAATGCAGTGTGTTTTAAAAACATTTGTTAGCACCCAACGGCTCCGCGCGATGTTCGACTGACAAAACATCCTTCGCCATACCATTTTGTTGATGCGGGTGTAGGGACTGTATTAGATATTGTCTATTTTTTTCATGCTAATAATAATAATAACAATAATAATAATAATAATAAAATACTTGAGTGAGCAAACTACAAACCGGGATACATTCGCATTCGAACCCGGCTCTTGCGGCAAAGGTCAGGTGCTATATTGATTAAACAAAAATATATAGAGACACACGACAGCGTGTATTTTAGCGGCATTACAAATCTGTAAACATGGGTGTATTTATAAATAAAGTCATAATTGAAAAGAATAGGTATACACACACAACGGCGTATGAGGAGGGGTGCCGGTGGTCCATGGTCTGACCCTCCGTTGTGAGCAGATTTTTCATAAAAATTTAGTCCAACTCATTGTTTGAACAGAAAAAAGCACCCTTTCATGTCTAAAAACGACCAAAAACTCACTGATAGGCAGAAAAAAAGATCGCTAGCCTAATTTTGGCTGCCACAAATCCCCCCCCCGTCAAAATTTTGGCCCCCGTCAAAATGTAAACATTTTCAAAATTTTGTACACATGAATAAACAATAAGAAACTAAGAACAGTACATAAGAATAAACAACTGCAACCCTGATGAATGTACAACAATTAATCCAATCAATCAACAGTGATAACAAACAACAAACAAACAACAAACGAATCACCAGCAAACAACAAACAACAAACAAACAAACATCACCAGCAAACAACAAACAAACAAACATCACCAGCAAACAATAAACATCACCAGCAAACAACAAACATCACCAGCAAACAACAAACAACAAACAGCACCGACAACAACGAACGCAACACGGCCTGAGCCTATTAAATTTAATAATAAGAAACGCTCGTCTTATTCTTAAAACGGGATCATAGGATTGAAAATAAAATTTTCACTGACACCAGTCTGTATCCCGTGATACCATACGCGCCAGTCAATAAATGTATCATACACATAGATACCACATTGAATTAACAGTACCTACCTAACATCCATGTGTTGTTTGTGTATTGTGTGTTGTATATGTATGTACGTACATATACAAATGTTATGGTCATTTGGTCAGATAATATAAATGCTAGGTCACATCGCACACCATCTATATTGGTAGATATGGACAAGAAATGTATGTCATGTCTATATTTAAATTTAATTTGAACACCGAATGTGGTATAGGAATACCAAAAAAAGCTTTTTCTGTTCTATTATGCATGAAATAAACAAAAATTTTGGTTTTGAACTAAAGAAACTTGAAAATGATTTACGATCAACCGTTAGAAAAATCGAAAAGTTAAATTTGAAGTTAAATATCGCTGAACATGCCTGATTTTCATCAATAATTGCATTTCTGACAGTCTTGATCCAATATAAATACATATATACAAACAAACATACCAACATACATACATACATACAAACAAACAAACAAACAATGTTTATAAACTATTTACAGACTTTTACATTTTAGCATGTGTTTGTTTGTGTCAACCTTTGCAAATGCGCAACAGGTATGTATAGAATTTGAATATATCATACAAAAAACAAATGATCTTAAATAACACACACAAACAAACCACACAAACACACACATACAAATGTTACACATACAAATGAATGTTACACATACAAATGCTACACACACACACACACACACACACACACACACAGATGTTACACACACAGGAAGATGTTACACACACACACACGCACACACACACACACACATAAACAAACAAACACATTTATATATATGTTTATAAATATATGAACTTCATTAAATATTTTTGCCCATTATGCGTTGATTAGTTTTTCACCATTAGATTCAACATTTCGTATTTGGGTTAATTCTTAAATAATTAAAAATTAAATTTTCATTAAATAATTAAAAATATTTAATGAAGTTTGTATCACTGAAAACCTCGTACCAAAATTTATAAATATATAAATATATAAATGGCATTGATGGCAAGTCGAAAATTTACACAATGGTTAAAAAGCATAAATAAATGGAAGATGTAATGTGTGTGGTGCTACTGACCTGATAAGGTACGCAATAGTGTACTGTACATCTGTCGAAGTAGTTCATGCAATCTATATTTGTTTTATTTGATAATTTTATTTACAAATATACATATATATATATATATATATATATATATATATATATATATGAATGTTACACACACACACACACAGATGTTACACACGCAGGAAGATGTCACACACATACACACACACATAAACAAACACACCTATATATATATATATATATATATATATAATAAATATAAATATATATTTATTTATACCTTTTTTGCGATTGCGTGCATGTTATTCCCCTTCCCTTATCTCTCAAAAGCAATCAGTCTCAAACACACAACGGACGCCTAACGAACGTCGCTTGTGGCGGTCATGGATCTTTCTGCGTTTGAACCCGGTCAGCGTAACAGTAAAAAAAAGCATACATAAACACATAATGGAGTGAATTATCAAAAACATTTAAATAGTAAGAACTCTTAACTACTGAATTGATTAAATCAATAACCCCCATTTCTCTTTTTTCTCTTTCTCTCTCTTCACTCTCTCACTCTTTCCTCCTCACCCTCCATTAATTTCTTAAAAACATTACTCTGTTCTATTTAATTAATTCTCCTCTTGTTTAAAATACCTTCCATTCCTCCTTTGCCTCTTTGTCTCTGTCCAATTTTTTTTTCATTCCGTTATTTTAAGATTCTTCTTTCTCTATTTCTAAAAAATACAAC
Organism: Helobdella robusta; assembly: GCF_000326865.2. Classification (NCBI taxonomy): domain Eukaryota; kingdom Metazoa; phylum Annelida; class Clitellata; order Rhynchobdellida; family Glossiphoniidae; genus Helobdella; species Helobdella robusta. The sequence goes on from NW_008705261.1 coordinate 685,475, forward strand.
ATAAAATTTTATTAAATTATTCGATAATTTTATTTGTTTATTCACATTGTGCAAGTAAAAACGAGAGTTTTTACTTTTGAAAGTTCGAGAGTTTTGCATGTGATATGCGCAGATCTCTTTGCAATCGAACCCTGTCACAGCAATAGCAGTGCCAGGCCCTTCACTGCTACACCATCGCGACGCCCAAATTTATTTATTCATTCATTCGTTTGTTCGTTCGTTCAATCATCCGATCATTTAATAATCCTGTCCTTAAATTATACAAATTTTCAATCACATTTTGATTTTTCATCCATTTATTTATTATTTTTTTTCTAATATGCACACACACACATACATACACACACACGCGCGCACACATACAAACATACATACACATACAAATATATAAACATTCATACAGAATTTTTCAATCATTTTGGCGTTTCTGTCTCATCATTCCGTTTCTAATTTATTTCATTTCCTTCCTTTCTTCATTTTCTTAGTTTTTTTATCTTTAATGTTATTTGAATTTTCTCTTTTTCTCTCTCTCTCTTTCTCTCTGTTCAGTCAGTAAGCAGCAGACGCAAGAAGATGACTCCTTCCCTAATCGTCTAGACCGCCCTGATGATGCACGTGACGTCTGTCAGATGTCTCGAATGAATGACTAGACGAGAATGCCGAGAATACTAAGAATGATGACGAAAATGATAACGATAGCAATAATAATAATCAGTATTATTATAACTTGTTAATTATTATTATTATTGTCCTTATTCTTATTATTAATGTTACTATTTTATTAATATTAATATTATTATTTTTAATATTATCACTGGAAAATACCTCATTCAACAGTTACCAAGAAAGGCCACCCTACCCAGATGCGGTGATGCAACTAACGTATCCTAACGAACACGTCCTATCAAGTTGTGGCTCAACCCCTGCCATCTTAATAAAAATAAATTTAAAGATAAATTTAAAGATGCTTGAATCGTCATAACAAAACCCTCTCAATAATTATTGACAACATCGTGACGAACACACGGACAGCTGGGTATTGAAATTTTCGCAGATGTGGAAAACATCCAACAACAGACCTGTTCAAAACGCTCTGACCCGACATCGCCGACCGCAACAAAAATGCCATCGAAGTACTCGAACCGATCGTCTGCCATGAAACCACCTTTAATTTATTTTTTAATTTATTTATTAATTTACAATTTATATTTACAGTTTATTATTTGCATTATCCTCTTTCAAGGCTATTGTACGTATCATTACTTCTACAATTACTACTACTACTACAACAGTTGTAGTAGTTGTTGTTGTTGTAGTAGTGGTGGCGGTAGTAGTAGTAGTAGTGGTGGTGGTGGTAGTAGTAGTAGTAGTTGTTGTTGTAGTAGTGGTGGTGGTAGTAGTAGTAGTGGTGGTGGTAGTAGTAGTAGTAATAGTAGTAGTAGTAGTAGTAGTAGTAGTAGTAGTAGTAGTAGTAGTAGTAGTAGTAGTAGTAGTGGTAGTGATAGCAGTGGTGGTAGTAGTATTAGTAGAGATAATATCATACAAAACGACTTTTACAACTAATATTACATATACTGAATATTTCATGTATACTAAAACAACAAAATTATAAAGCGAAAGGAACAACAAACTGACAACAACATCATCAACAACATCAACAACAACATCAACAACAACATCAACAACAACATCAACAACAACATCAACAACAACATCAACAACATCAACAACGACATCAACAACAACATCATCAACAACATCAACAACAACATCAACAACAACATCAACAACAACATCAACAACAACATCAACAACAACATCAACAACAACATCAACAACATCAACAACGACATCAACAACGACATCAACAACAACATCAACAACAACATCAACAACATCAACAACGACATCAACAACGACATCAACAACAACATCATCAACAACATCAACAACAACATCAACAACAACATCAACAACAACATCAACAACAACATCAACAACAACATCAACAACAACATCAACAACATCAACAACGACATCAACAACGACATCAACAACAACATCATCAACAACATCAACAACAACATCAACAACAACATCAACAACAACATCAACAACAACATCAACAACAACATCAACAACATCAACAACAACATCAACAACGACATCAACAACGACATCAACATCAGCATAAAAAAAAATTGTATTCGACGACTAGAACAACCACAATCAGAAAAATTGAGATGTTGGAGATGAGGCACTGCTGAAAATTCTGTGATTTCCATGATTATATAGGCGCACAGAAGCGTGTCTGTGTGTGTGTGTGTGTGTGTGTGTGTATTCATATCATAAAATAATAATTAAATAATTAATGTGACTAATTAATTAAATAACAATAACTTTACTGTTATTATTGTGGCGATTCTCTCTCATTAAATATTATTCTTTGGAGGCATCAGTAACACACCGGAGCCTATGCATCAATCACATTTCACCACCATTGTAACACCAGCTTCAAAAGCCTCGACTATCACGATATCAAAAGGACATCACGCTGTCCTACAATGTTATAAATTCACTTTTTAACCTCTATTGACATGTTCATACCTATCTTTAACACATTTTCATGTCTTTGCCTATGTAAATTTCACAGGCTTCAAAATATTTTTTATAAAAATTTATTTTTGACTACTCTGCCTGCACTCAAAAATACAACCATTTAAATGTGAGAATGTAAGTTGAGGTGTCTTCTTTGAAGACATTGAAGAATGTTACCGGCGAGCATTTATTAACTAAATTATCCAAGTGGGTATATATAGATCTGTGTGTTTGAGAAATAAACCGTAGGCGCGTGCGTGTGTTGTGTGGTGTGTGTTTGTGTGTGTCTGTGTGGTGTGTGTGTCCGTGTGCGTACGTGTGTGCGTACGTGTGTGTGTGTGTGTGTGTCTGTGTGTGTGTGTGTGTCTGTGTGTGTGTGGTGTGTGTGTGTGTGTGTGTGTGTGTGTGTGTGTGTGTGTGTGTGTGTGTGTGTGTGTGTGTGAGGTATAGGGGTGATAAATGTAGTGTGTAATAAATATGAAGAAATGCTTACATAAAATATAATGAATGGAAAGATAGGCAGGCACAAATTTTCCATTTGAAGGTAAAAAGAAAGAAAAAAGTCTGAAATGAAATTATTCTGCATTAAATTTTTCCGCCATTGTTTCTTGCAGTCACGATAAAATAATTAAAATTTAAAAACATTTTGGCTGAATATTTATTCGTTGTAAATCATTTTTTAAATTAAAAATTTTTTTTTTATATTACAATGCATCAGAGAATTGATCAGCTATTAATTTGTTCATCATTCATTCATTTACTCATTCATTTATTTATTTATTCATTCGTTCATTTGTTCGATCGTTCATTCATTCACTCGTTCGTTCGTTCGTTCGTTCGTTCGTTCATTCATTCATCATTCCATCCGTTATTCCATTTGCACTCATTTTTTAAGCTTCCACCATTCATAAAAAAACTACAAAAAGATTATTTTAACGAGTGCGACTCGAGTACAAATAACTGTATCTTAACACGCTACTATGACAGTGTGTGTGTGTGTGTGTGTGTGTGTGTGGGTACGTGTGTGGGTGCGTGTGTGTGTGTGTGTGTGTGTGTGGGTGGGTGGGTGCGTGTGTGTGTGTGTGTGTCTGTGTGTGTCTGTGTGTGTGTGTGTGACGCAAATTATCTCGTGCTTTGGTGTGGAGGAATGAATTCAGTCCAACACTTCAACTTCGAACTTAAAATGGCGTGAAAAAAGTTTTTATAAAAATTAAACGATTTACAAATTTTAACTTCTGTGGTACGATTAATATAATGATTCAGTGCCAAATAGCTTGAAACTTAAAACATCCGATTCCGCTTGCAAATTCTCAAAAAAGATTTAATTAAATGGTTTTCTTAACATAATATACCAATTATAAACATTTCAAACGTGATTCTAACAATCAGAAAATTTAGATTTTTATTGGAATAAATATATACAAAGAAGGTTTGACAGACTATTTCCATATGTGTTAAAATCTTGAAGTGCCTGATAAGTTCGAAATATATTTTTTAGCTCGAAGGAGTGGTCAATGTTGGTGCCAGACGGCGTTCAAACATTGCGGCAGATGATGGTGCTCGATGGTGCTTATTGTGCAGTGGCGGATCAAGACAACTTTGACGAGAGGCCAAGAGTTGGAAAATGTTTAAATTTTCACGGAGGGAGGCCAAGATTTGTGGCAATGCGGCTGACAACCTTTTTTCGCTTATCACGTTCAATTTTTGGTCGATTTTACACATAAAACAGTTTTTTATCTAACTTTTATTAAAAACTTGGTTGGTTGGTTGGTTGGCTGGCTGGTTGGCTGGCTGGCTGGCTGGCTGGCTGGCTGGCTGGCTGGCTGACTGGCTAGCTGGCTGGCTGGCTGGCTGGCTGGTTGGTTGGTTGGTTGGTTGGTTGGTTGGTTGGTTGGTTGGTTGGTTGGTTGGTTGGTTGGTTGGTTGGTTG
>NW_008705261.1:690092-699853 GCF_000326865.2 Helobdella robusta
TCTTTTTAAATTTGATTAAACGGCAGATATACTTGTTTGATTGAATGACTACATTCAAGTTGTGAGATAATAAATTTTAATAATTAAACAAACTTTTTGTGTGACATTCGAAATTATCTTCAGCACGGTAATCATACGCTCAATATGAACAAAGCAGTTCTCTTTTATAAAAATAAACTTTTCTTAATAACTTCAAGCATTGAATTAATTTTATTAGTTGTAGGAGAATATTTTACCAAACTCATCCAGATTTCGAATTGTAATTCACAAAAAATTAACAACCACAACTTGCAGATAGAACTAATCACCCACCTGATAGAACCTGCACCCCTGTCAACCCCTCGTCTTCTTGGTCACACTGTACTTCCCCGTAACTCCAAACACCTCACACCGATCCAACCCTGCGAAGTAATTGGACCCCGTGCAAACCGTCCTGACCTGGAAGGGTTGAAGGAAGGATAGCGTTCGAGGCATCGTGAAGTTTTGCCTATTTGTCGGAATTTTGAACTGGAAAGAATAATTTCTCACGTAATTCAAATCTGAGTAGTAAATCTAAGAGGGTACACTTAGGCAGGTGAAGGTGTAACCAAATTTTTTATTTCATTTAGAGTTGGTTGCTTGGAAATCAGGGAAGTGGGGTTTGAATTTGGAACGTTTGTGAGGGAGCAGATGGAAGGACACTCGGTGGATGATCTGGTCTGAAAGATTTTTGCAGGCTTATTTGAACAGCAGACAGGCTGGTTATTGAGATGGTGGCACAACTTGAACTTCATCTTCGTCTGTGAGATGAGGCTGGCCGGATCCAGGGACGAAATCGACGGACGAATCATCACTGACACCAAGGCAGTGTAAGAAGTAATTGCTCTGAATATACTCATTCTATACACTATTTTTATATGTTAGTTTTAAATGCTGTTGATTGTTTTTAATTATGCCACATTAATTTTACAAATAATTTTACAAATAACAGATTTATAAGGACTTTTGTTTGGTTTGTAGCAGTAACTCGCAAATTTTAATGAACTGTACTTTAATAGAACGCACCAGCAACGATGATGCCAGCAGACACCAAAGATTAAACTTCGATTTAAAAAATTTGCACAACATCCATTAAAACAGCCATTGATTTTTAAGACGAAAATATTTTTTAATTCAAGCCATTATCTTTTTCCAAACTTTCACAACGTGTGCTGCACATTTTTCGCTGAAATTCTTACTCTGAACATTTTTCCATCCATCCATCTAAGACATTTTCGAAAGAATAAACGGTGCTTAGGCGAGCAGAAATTGAAAACTCTACGGTGCCTGAGTACTTGAATGAGCAATACCCGAACAAGCAGCAGTGCTTAAATAGCACGCATGCACCAATGCCGCTACTGTTTCTTCATTGAAGTTCTGTTGGGGGGGGAGTGGTTGTTGATTTATCATTACAATAGGGGGAATGAGTGGATATTGAAACGAGTGGAGGACGAGCACCAAATGAAGCAGGCGGAGCACCTAACTTGCACTTATTTGTCTTACAATGATCTATAAATCATCGTAGCATCGTAACGTCGTAACATTACGACATTATACTGTCAGATAGCGTCAGTTAAACAAAATTTTGTTTTGTTTATTAGGCATTTAATATTATTTTTAATGAAATAGAGACAAAGATTCATGTGTGTTTGTTTTTGACGAATTATGTTTTAGAATATTTTTGTATTAATAAAATCAACTAACCATATTTTTTTCTCCAAAAGTCACTTTTTAAAATTTAAACAGTTTTTTGAACTAAATATGATTCAGCCAACCCTGGCTCTGAATTTTAGTTACCTGGATTGAATGCAAAAAATCCACTCCTATCCTACACTGTTTATTTGTGTTTGTGTGGGTGTGTGTGGTGTGTGTGTGTGTTTGTTTTACAGCTTTCTTAGAAAATGACTTTGCACCTGGCGATTTTGATTTACCTGGCACAGGAAATACTCTGATCAAATCACGTCGAATTTTTACTTCATTGATTTTATCGTCTAAGAGTATTGGAAACAATTAGGTAGACAAATTCAAATTTGCTCTTATTTTATCATTATTCTATGACGAATTAATTAATCATGGTTCAAGGAGTTGCAATATTCCAGTGGCTAGTGATTTCAATGTTCATTTTGAAAGACCAAACGATCCTCAAACTGTTTCGCTACTTGGTTTGTTTGATTGTTCGAATTTAATAAACAAAATTAACGAACCGACGCATGAAAAGTGTGGAGGACATTGCATCCCATAAATGAATGAACGAACGAACGAACGAACGAACAATCAAACTTCGATTATTTTGCACTCCGGCGCTATCAGATACTTTCAATGTTTATACCAACATTTTTTATTCACATTGTTTATCTTTCCTTCAATGCATCTTCTTCTTCTCTAACTATAGATCTATTTTTTAATTTGTTTTTCTTTTTTTTCTTTCCTTTATAATCCTTCGACTTCTGCTCCATTCATATCTTTTCGTATTTCGTCCCCTTCTCTTATTCCTTTTTGTCTCTTCTGTTACATTATTTCTCTTTCAATTTTCATTTTCCTCCCCCCCCCCCCCTCTTTTTCTCCTTCTCTCTCTCTCTCTCTCTCCCTCTCTTTCTCTCTCTCTCTCTCTCCTGTGTTTTACTCTTTATTAGTTTCCAAAAAAGCACTCGTCAGTTCGGTGTGAACTTATTCACCATATCATCATCATTGCGCATGTCACATGCTACAAAAAACTTCCTATCGTGGCGATGACGATGATGATGGTGGTGATGATGGTGATGACGACTATGGCGATGAGGATGTGAATATGTTAATGTGAAATTAGAGATAAGGAATATAAAGAGCAACAAAACTATTTCATTGAAAACGAGTTAGATAAAATAAATTGAGACTAAATAAAATTACAAGGCAAAGGACAACTGAAATTGTATGTTTCGCATTTTATTTCACGTTGTCTCCATCAGAAAAAAAAGCGAAACCTGAAATGAATTTATTTTTAATTTTATAAAATGGTAGTTTTTTTGTTATATGTTAATATTATAATAAATATTATCGCTATAATAATAATATAATATAAATATTATTTCACTTTTACTACAAGTTAATTTGAAACTAGATGTTTTTTAATTCATCAAAAAATTGTTCACCAAATTTAGTCATTTGCTATGTAATATGAATGTCATACAAGTTTGTATTATGATGTAAAGTGTGATGATGTTGTTTATGAGTTGTTGTTGTGTGTTGGTTTGTGTTTTTGTTATTGTATTGTCTGCTACTGTGTGTTGTTGTTTGGCTATGCGAAGTTGTATGCTGGTTTTCTGATTGTTGTTCTATGTTGTCGTGTGTTGTTTAATTTAGTTGTGAGTTTTGTTACTGTCAAAAAAGAATCTAATCTAACTGTATTTTATGACGTTTGGCGGTTTGACTGCCGGCACTTTCAACATTTCGCTGATTTGATTTACTACTGAACGTTTCTGTCTAAGATTGTTCTCTTTTATCGCTCGTGGCTTCAGATTTACGTACTTGCATGCAATTAGAATTTCAATTCTCGCTTCTCATTTCTGCGTTATGTTCTTTCATTTCTGTCTGCTGATAGGGTGAGGTCTCAAGCGCTCCTGAATTTATTGGCGGGTCTGTATCCGTTTGTTTTGTGGTTTAGTTTCGCTTGTGTTTAACTGTCTAAGTTGGTTTCAAGTTTGTTTCTTTCACTGTGATGTTGTTTTGGTTGGATAATGTAATTATATATTATAATAATTATAATCATAGTAGTTTTTTTTATTTCAATTCAGAGATTAATTTTCAAATATTATTGCGAACATAAAAACAGAATTTCAAAATAAATAGCCCAAGTCACTAAAACAGTCATACGAATGAAGTTACGACAAGCAAGTGTTTAAAACAATACAACAGCACCATCATATGAATAAATCTCAATACAATGAAAATATGTTTAAAATTTTTGTAACGTACGCTGTGTTCATGAACAAAACAATAAATGTCTATTACAGCCTTCCTAGTATCAGGGCATTCAACAACACGCACAAACATCGAATAGGAATATATGCTAAACGACGCTCCATACACGAAACATGAGATATGCATTATTGCAATGATAGCTTATAAAAACAGTTCATAAAACGGAAATGAGTTGTTAAATAATTTTTACTCTAATTGACGAATTTGCGTTAGTCCAAGTATATCGTAATCACAGTTGTTATCAAAGTAGTGTGAAAGTTTGTTGACAAAGATGTGGCTGTAAAATTTTGCAAGATCTGGAGTTGTAAAGCCCTTGTTAGTCATTCCAATAAAATTTTTCTTTGTTTGACTTTTATATAAACCGGTGTATCGACATTGAAAAACAAAATTTTGATTGGTGAAATTAGAAATAAGTTATCAAACGTCTTAAACCATTACCTTTGAAAATGTATAGCGTTGAACATTGTGAGAGGGGCGTCATTGATAAACTACTGACCAGATACGGTTTTCTACATTGCACTGAAAGAGTTGCAAGACTATTCTTTCACAACAGTGAATATAAAGGAAATATCGATAATCTAGCTGTGGGAGACGTAGTGGAGTTCCAAGAATCGGTAGATAGCCGAACTGGTAAGTCGGTGGCGGTAATGATAAAGAAAATAAAAAATACGGCGTCGCCCACCTCTGAATTCAAAAATATGGATGATTTATTTGTCAGAAATACACGAGTCATGGATGAGCATGCAAAATTAAAAAAAGATGGAATAAAAACAAGAAAACCGTATGACCGACGTCGATCCCTGAACTTTTGCAATCCGCAAAAGTTCAATTCAGATGAAAGGACGGTACGAGCTTCTAATCATCGCTTATCTATCGGTCTGTCCAGGAAACCCTCAGTTTACTATCAGGGGGTAGTTCGTTGCATAAGAAACGAATACGGTTTTATAGAGAGGGCCGATATCGCGAAAGATATTTTCTTCCATTATAAAGATTTTAAGGGAGAGATAGACAAACTGAAGCTTGGGGACAACGTCGAGTTCCTCATTAAATTTAAAAGCAACAATGAAGTGGCAGTTGGAGTCACCAAAATTCCGAAAGGAACGCTAATTTTTGAAGATGTCTTGCTTAGAAAAGATCTCAACAACAAACAGGTAACAACTAGTGTTCCACCGAGACCAGAGCGCCTGAGCTCACTAGTTGAAGTAATCAGACAACCTAAAGGCCCGAACGGAACAAAAGGATTCAAACTCAAGAGAAATGTCAATCCAATGGTGTAAACCATGGATATAATATGGATCAAGCATCGTCGTTGTCTTCTTCAGCGTCTTTGATTAATCGTCTGATCTGAAATTATCGCTTGCGAAGTTTTTGTCTCGTTTTTTGTTTTAAATTCGATTTCGTATAGCATTTTATATGTTATATACTATATTTAGTACATTTAAAAAAGAAAAGGGATTAGTAAAATTACTAAATTTATGGCATTATATATATCCATGGTGTAATCTAAAGAATATTTGTTTGCTTACACTGGTATCAATATTGTTTTTAATGTTCAAATACAAAATTTTCCCATTCCTCCCCACTACATTTTTTCACCCCTCTTCCTATTTTTCTTCTTCCCTTTCTTTCTCACAACACGTCTCCTGTTCACGCCACGCCAACACAGCAACAGATTCTTTTTTCTTTACCTGATTTTGAACGGATTACATAGTTCCATGTAGTCACATCGTTTCAATATCTAGATGTTCTGGATTGTACTGGAACAGCTGAGGCTGCCGTTCGAGCACGCATTACGTGCAGCCTGGAATAAATAGCATCTCCTTGCCTCTATATTGATGCGGCGTGACATCCCACTACCACTACGATCAAGACTTTATAAATCTGTGATACGTCCGGTGTTGTTATATGGTGCAGAAATATGGCCAATGACAACCAAACTGGAACAACAACTTCAACGAACCGACATGAAAATGCTCGGATGGATGTAACGAATTAGTCAAATCTACGGAAATCCTGCGCCGTGCTGGTTTAGATGATATAAATGACGAATGCCGGAAACACCGTCTGCGGTGGTTTGGTCATGTCAAACAAAGTGGAAACAGTGCCATAACTTCTCTTGCAGATGTTGAAGTACTTGGCACACGTTCCAAAGGCCGTCCAAAGAAGTCCTGGTCGCAAACAATCGAGCAAGACATGAAAGCTCTAAATTTAAATGAAATAGATACAACTGATCGTCTAATTTGGCGCAAAAAATTGATGGCAAAGAAAACAACGTCCTACCTTAGGAGAACTGGATCTCTGGACGCTAAACGATGATTGATTGATTAATTGATTGATTAGTTCCATGTAGACCAACTGTGTATTATAACATACACTGTAACTCCCTACATTCGTAATGTTTGTGTGTTTGTGTAATAGCTTGATTTACAAAACGAATCGAAATTTTATTTATCAACAAATTTGATACAGGGATGGCAAAAGTAAAATTTTAAAATGTAAATTTAGAAATCGTTTTGCGTTTTGATGATCAAGTTGTCAGAGGAAAGCGCTGGAAACATTTGAGATGGTGAGCACCGTGACGAACACTTCGAAGTTGTCAGAAAGCGCACATACACCTGCTGGTGTTTCATATCAATCCCAGATATGTATGCATGTGACACGTAGGTAGATTACACTACTAGCTATAAAATGGAGGTATTAATACAATGACGCAGCAACAGATGTTTGTAATTTGGAGGAAAATAATTGTGGCTATCATGCTGGCAATTTTTTTTAAATATCGTAACAAACAGATTGCGAGGTGATTAATATCGCAAAGATTGACTGACATTAATCTTCAACATAGAAATTGAATTAAGATGTGCATCGAAACGAGCAATCGAAACGAAATTTTTTCTCGGAGCCCATCGAACAAACACCAACATTTGTTCCACGTTTGGATGAATATCATAAACTATTACAATAAACTGCAGGTTTTTCCGAAACTTGTACCGACAGGGAAGAATGACTTATAATTACGCCATGTCATAATTTAATGGAGAGCTTCAAAAAACGATTAATTTTTAAAACGTAATATCGTGAGTATTTCTGCTTTTTAACTTTACTGTAACTTCGGTTTAGGTCGCTATGCTAGATGATTTTGCCGACAAAATCTATTACAGTCATTCAGTTTTTCTTTCATTGATTTTGGTTTTAATTGACAAGCAGATAGAAATCACCTCACTATCAGTGGGATCATAATGTCAGACCTATAATAATTTAACAATTAGAAAACAATAATCTTTTTAACAATAAAATAGTCTAAAAGTATTATTTATATAAATATATATTTATTTATAACAGCCACAAATTAACCAATTCCTCTGACACATCAAATTTGAAACCACAATCACACGTCATTCACTGCATCGTATGCCACCGTCAACAAAGACAAAACATTATTGTTATCTTGAAAACATTTATCTTAAGAACCCCCCAACAACCATTCAACAAAAACTCAACAACCACCCAACAACAATTCAACAGCCTCCCAACAATCATTCAACAAAAACTCAACAACCAAACCTAAGTAAAACCTAGAATGACTATTTGACGTAATCACGGTGGATATGTACAGCGTATGCAAAAACATAAAATGAATTATTAGTTTTATTTAACATTTTCGAAAATAAATTTTCTTAAATATTCAAAAAATAAAATTTGTTTAAACTTCTAGAAAAAAAAGAACGAAAAACAAACAAACAGACAGACACACAAAAAAAACAAAAAATGAATGAAAAATGAACGCACGTACAGACGCGTTAAGAACGACATCAACAGCATGTCATGCGGTAGCCACAACTGCTCCTAACACACCACACCACACCAACTGCAACTACCACTAACGCGACAATGTTTTCGATGGGAAAAATAAATTCAACATTATTACTCGACTTAAAGTACAACGTACGTCTGTAGCTGTGCGGATGCCAAGATGTGCGTGCGTGTGTGCGCGATTATGTGTGTAAGTCTGCGTGCGTTCGTGTGTGTGTATGTGTGTGTGTGTGTGTATGCCTGTGTGTGTATGCATGTCTCAGTGTGTATGTGTGTGTGTATGCGCTTTGTGTGCACCTGTATGAACGCAGTTGTAAATAAGAATACGCCCACAGGTGTTTAATGGCGGTACCGTCTATGAGACGTACAATACTAAATACAATATACATGGAGTAATATTGTTTATTGGATCGCCCGATGTACAATCTTTTTATCTCTTAATTTATTGTAAATATTATCATCGTCGTCATCATTATCATTATCGTCATCATTATCACCATCATCTTCATCATTAGTTATCCTCCTCAGCCCCCTCCTCGTCATCATAATCATCCTCCCCCCTCCTCATCATGCCCCTCATCTGCGACATCATCATCATGGAGGATGATGACGTCATGGATACGTCATTGTCGAAGTCGTTCGCCTCATCGTCATCATCGTCCGAGGCCCGTGGAGTGGCAGAGTTGGAACATCTTTGTCCTTGGAATGATCCTGAACTCTGTTGATCGGTTGGTTGTGATTGGTTGATTGTAATTAGATAGTTGCAATAGGTTGGCTATGATTGGTTGGCTGTGATTGGTTGGCTGTGATTGGTTAGTTGTGATTGGTTGAGTCGGATTGGTTGTGGTTGATTGTGATTGGTTGGTTGTGATCCAGTGGTTGTAAATGGCTATTTAGTTGCGATCTGATGATTGCTTTTGAATGGACGGTTGTGATTGGCTGTTCAGTTACGGTCAAAGATCAGAATAATTTGCTATTCATTTAAGTCTGTACATAAATTTATGCTGGTGGAAATTTAAAACAGCGCAAAAAACAAAGAGCCGACGAAACTCCCCAACTCACCATCTGACTGGTACTATCCCTGCCACTCATGAGGCCACTCATGTTGCTCACACTCCCCACGTTGCTCATGCACCCCATGCGACCAGCACTCCCCATATTACCAACACCCGCCATATTACAAGCCCCACCCATGTTGCCAGCACCGGCCATACTACTCATACCACCGACGTTACCACCCATGCCACTGTTCTCCCCACTCCCGACTTCACCACCACCCCCGACAGGACCGCCCCCGTGATTGGAATTCCCGAGAAGAGCGGATCGATCCAGCCGCTCCCTGGCGCTGGTGAAGACGGATTGGAGGACGATGGAGTCCTCGTAGATGAGGGAGCCCTCCACGTTGTACGTCTGCGCGTTCTTGCACAGCAGTAGGACGTCTGCCTCCAGATCATCGACGCTGGAGTAAGCCCCTGATGATATCCTTTGCTGTGTGTGTGTGTGTTGTGTGTGTGTGTGTATATGTGTTGTATGTCGTGTGTGTGTGTGCATGTGTGTGCGTGTGTTTTAGGCAGCAAACAAAGAGACAGACAGACAGACAGACAGACAGACTACGAACCTTGATCCTCTTGAAATCCATGGGTTTCTTGATGACGGCGTAGTAGTCGGGCAGCTCCCTCCTGGAGGGCAGCACCAGGAATGGCTCACTCAGCACTCGCCGATCACTGGTTGTTGTTTAGTTTATTTCAATTTCAATCATCAATCAATCACTCAATTATTCACTCATTCGCCCGCTCACTCACTCACTCACTCACTCACTCACTCACTCACTCACTCACTCACTCACTCAATCAATCAATCAATCAATCAATCAATCAATCAATCAATCAAACAAACAATCAATCATTCACTCGACCAACCTATCTGCATAGTTGATGACGATGTCAATGAGCTTCTTCATCGTCTTCAGAACA
>NW_008705261.1:700068-731939 GCF_000326865.2 Helobdella robusta
CGTTGTGGTGGTGGTGGTCGTTTGTTGTGTTCGTCATGATGGTGGTGGTCGTGGTGGTGAAGTAGTGGCGATGATTATATGACAAAGACGGTGCTGTGACAAGTGGATGAAGCAAAATTAAATTAATTCAGAGCATGTTTCAACCATCACTCGAGACCAACTGCAACCATCACTCGAGACCAACTGCAACCATCACTCGAGACCAACTGCAACCATCACTCGAGACCAACTGCAACCATCACTTCAGACCAACTGCAACCATCACTCCAGACCAACTGCAACCATCACTTCAGACCAACTGCAACCATCACTCCAGACCAACTGCAACCATCACTCCAGACCAACTGCAACCATCACTCCAGACCAACTGCAACCCTCCCCCCAGACCAACTGCAACCATTTCTCCAGACCAACTGACCCTGAGCCACTGCTTCTCGGTGAGTGTGTCCGAGTAGTCGACCTCCTTCCTCTTCCTCTTGTCCCCAGGTTGGATCTTTTCCTCCTCCAGGTAGGTCAGTCGTTCCATCTGGTGTGGTGTGTGGTGTGGTTTGTGGTGTGGTGTGTGGTATGGTGTGGTGCTGGGAGGACGACGACGATCCCATGAAAAAGTTATCAGCCACATAGTCATTCAGTTAAATAATGTAAAATTTTCATCCAACTATTTCACAGACACTGCTGGCAAATAATTTTCATTCACCAACCAACATCTGAAACCAAAATGACATATGAAACGTCATCATACCCCTTCCACGCAACTTCAAACTGGTCGCGAGACCGTTTGAGACCTCCAGCTTTGTAAATGGACCCAGCTGACCCGCTCAAACAAACGACCATTTGAGAACAAACAAACAAACCTACCAACCGACTGACCAACCAACCAATCACCAGCAAATCAGCCAACCAACCATCAACCAATCAACCAACCAATCACCAGCAAACTAACCAATCAGCCAACCAATCATCAGCAAACCAACCAATCAGCCAACCAATCACAAACCTCCTTCTCGTCCCTGAGGAGCCAGCTGGGCAGTTCGCTTTCTTCCATCAATCGTGGCTTTCTTTTCGGGTCTCGTGATTCGTTTCGGCGTCTGTCCAGGTCCATTTGCTGGAGGGGGTGGTCGGGTCATATTACGTCACAACATTATAATTATCATCCCACCACCGCAACGTAACATCCTCACTTCACAACTACTATCATCATCATATGATCATCATCATCATCATCTTCTCCTTAATCATAACCATAACCATCATTGATACCATGGTTGAATGATTGACTGATCTATTGATTGAGTGATATACCTCCATCATGACATTACCATTAAAACATCACAATCCCATCATCGTCATCACATGATCATCATCACGTGACCATCATCACATGACCATCATCATCAACATCGTCACCGTTGAGATTAGTGATCATCAATATCATCAATATCATCATCATCACCACCAACTAAAAAACATCATCATCAGCAATAACAACATCATCACCAACATGATCATCATCATCAACATCAACATCATCGTCATCATCATTATACCTGAAATATTTCAAACTCGGCTTCAGTCCTGGCAAGCATCTGATTGATCGTCTCGTCGTCAGGCACCTCATTCTCCTCCTGTCAATCAATCAATCAATCAATCAATCAATCAATCGATCGATCGATCGATCGATCGATCGATCGATCGATCGATCGATCGATCGATCAACCAACCAACCAACCAATCAATCAATCAATCAATCAATCAATCAATCAATCAATCAATCAATCAATCAATCAATCAATCAATCAATCAATCAATCAATCAATCAATCAATCAATCAATCAATCAATCAACCAACCAATCAATCAATCAATCAATCAATCAACCAACCAATCAATCGATCAATCGATCAATCAACCAACCAACCAATCAATCAATCAATAAATCAATCAATCAACCAATCAATCAACAAACCAACCAATCAATCAATGTCAATCAATCAGTTGATTGATTAGTTAGTTGGTTGGTGGGTTGATTGGTTGGTTGGTGGTGATTAATTGGTAAGTTGATTGATGGCAATTTAATGAAAGGTGTTACTCAATTAAGCTTGGGTGGTTTAAAAAACTGACTGATTAAATGATTGGATGATTTGAAGATTTAATAATTGGTTAATTAGCCGGACTAATGAACAAACGAACGAATGAACGAACGAACGAACGAATGAATGAATGAATGAATGAATGAATGAATGAATGAATGAACGAATGAATGAAGGAACGAATGAACGAACGAATGAACGAACGAATGAACGAATGAATGAATGAACGAACGAACGGACGAATGAATGAAGAGCTGCATGATGGATTAGTAGGATAATTGCGTGACTGATTAGATGAGGATTGAAAGGTTGGAGGAGTGCTGAACAGGCGGGGATGAACAAGTAACTAACCTCCTCTTCTTCATTCTCCTGCTGCAAAATGGCTTGCAAGAACTGCTGCCTCTCCTGACCTGTCGATTTCTGATCGAACATACCTGGTAGTGGTGGTAGTAGTGGTGATGGTAGTGGTGGTAGTTGTGGTGGTAGTAGTGGTGGTGATGGTGGTAGTGGTCGTGGCGTTGGTGGTCGCGGGCTTGGTGTAGGTTGTGGTGGCCAACAGACATAAACCCATGCACAAACACAAAAAAACAGAGACACACACAGACACACACAGACAGAGACACATACACACAGACAGACACACACTTACAAACAGAGACACAAAGAAAAAAGAGCAGGCAGCTACTGACCAGCTTGAATGACCTTCTCGTCGACGTTGAGTTTGTAGCGGGCAGCGGCGAGGATCCTCTCCTCTACCGAGTTGACGGTCATCAGCCGAAGGACACGGACCTCGTTCTTCTGTCCAATCCTGTGGGCACGATCCTGGGCTTGCAAGTCCTGTGGTGTGGTGGAGTGAAGTTGAGTGAGGTGGAGTGAGGTGGAGTGAGGTAGAGTGAGGTGGCTGGGGTGGATTGAAGGAGGGTGGACGTTGATCAATTAGTTGATCATCAAGTTGATCCATCATCAGTTAATCAATTGTGGATGAAGAGAACAGGTGAACCAATCACAAATCGATCGATCAAATAATAAATGAATAAGCCAGCATGCACCAATCAACTATTCAATCAATCAATCCCCGAATAACCAACCAATGGAACAAACCTGGTGGGGGTTCCAATCTGAATCGAATATGATGACCGTATCAGCAGTCTGGAGGTTGAGCCCCAGACCACCGGCCCTCGTGCTCAGGATGAAGAGGAACACCTCGGACTCTGGATTGTTGAAGATGCTCAATAGCTGACCACGATCCTCACTCTTCGTCGTGCCGTCCAGACGCAGGTACTTGTAGCCTGTGGTGGTGGAGGTGGTGAGGGTGGTGGTGGTGGTGAGGAGGAGGATGACGTAATGGTGGAAAGGATGATAGTGCGTTACCGTGATCGTATTGGTGTGGTGACGATGAAACGGTATGGTATAAGAATTCAAGGTCAGTGGTCGAAACAATTGAATAATTTAAACAATGCGGACAGTTGGGCAGTGAGAGAGGTAGAGACCAGCAGATGAAAAATAGATAGGCACACGGATAGATAGGCAGATGCAGACAGACAAACAAATGGACTGACGAACAAATCAAACTGACGCACAAACACACAGGCAGTCAGTTAGATAGGCTTATGTAAAAACTGACAAACAGACAGACAGACAGATAGACAACCAGATAGACAAACAAACAGACAGACAAACAGATAGACAAACAGATAGACAAACAGACAGTCAAACAGATAGACAGACAGATAGACAAACAGATAGACAAACAGATAGACAAACAGACAGACAAACAGATAGACAAACAGATAGAAAAAACAGACAAACAAACAAACAGACAGACAAACAAACAGACAGACACTGACCTCTGAACAGCAGATAGTCTTCCATGATGGTCATGAGTGAGGTCATCTGGCAGAAGAGCAGGCATTTGTGACCGGTGGCCTTCAATTTTGGCAGCATGCGATCCAACAATTCAAACTTCCCACTTGCTCTGTACAGGTCGGCACTGATAGTGGTTGTGGTAGTTGATGGTGGTTGTGGTAGTTGTGGTGGTTGTTGCAGCTGTGGTGGTTATTGCAGCTGTGGTGGTTGTGGTGGTTAATGGTGGTTGAAGTACATGTAATGGTTAAGTTGTTAGTGGAAACTGATGGTTATAAGGGATAATGAAAACTAAGGAATGATGAACACAAAGAGAACAATCATTAAGACAAGTTAATAATGAAGGTGACTCCAGATGTCTTATGTCTCCAGATGATCACAAACTGAAACGAACACACACACACACACACACACACACACACACACACACACACACACACACACACACACAAGAATCTGCATCTTCCCATAAAAAATAATAATCCAGTGTCCTTTAACACTGAATTCAGCTTCCTCCCTAGTTTAATTACACCCTCCACCCACAACTATTTCAGCACATCCCTAAAAGGCACATCCCTTCCAGCCCAATCACAACCCAACCCCCACCTCGACACTAACTCAGCACTGACTCCATGCTGCTTAACAAAGGCCTCTTCGATCTGCTGGAAGATGAATGGATGATTGCAGATCTTTCGAAGTTGCATGATCGTGTTCATGAGGATCTTACTGCCCCCCTTGCCCTGTGTAAGTCAAGGTCACCGGGTTCAAAGGTTAGAGGAAGTGAAAATCAATCATCATCAGCCAACGTCGCAATCAATCAATCAATCATCCACCAGCCATCGATCAATCAATCAATCAATCAATCAATCAATCAATCAATCAATCTATCTATCTATCTATCAACCAATCAACGATCAACCAAACCAATCAGCCATCAAGAACGTATGCACGTATACACACACACACACACACACACACACACACACACACACACACACACACACAAGAACCGACATGTTTCCCTTTCTCGGAGCCATCAGTCAGCAGGACCCCCTTGGTCTGCATGTGTCTGTAGAGGAGTCTCTGGAGGGCCGACATGTCGCATTTGATCACGTACTCTACCTGCATGGTGGTGGTAGTGATGAAGGTGGAAATGGTGGTGGTGGTGAGGAGGAGAGGAGGATGCGAGGGGGATAGAGAGGAAGATGTTAATGAGGGGAGATGACGATAACGGTGATGATGATGATGAATGAAGATGAGTGAAGAGTTGTGTTGTGGCTGTCAGTTGCTAAGGATTTCTTCCCATAACAAATAATAATAATAATTGGTTAAATAACAATTTGTCTAAATCGTGATTTGTAATTTGCTGCGAACGAAAGCTTAGATAAATTAGACTATGCTATAGTCGGGGTGATGACGATGGTGATGACAATGATGACGATGGTGAAGATGGTGATGATGACGATGGTGATGATGATGATGGTGAAGATGATAAAGATGATGATGATGACGACGACGACGATGATGATTACAATGAAATGAAGTGGGTGAACGACAGTCCTGTCTTTTTGTATTGTGGTTGTTTTTGTTAACAGAGTTAGCCAAAATATTTTTTCAAATGCCAATCTGCACACAAAGTGCAAGCGTGTTCTTTCAATTTCGTTTCAAGAACACCTTGCAGATGGATAAATGGAAAAGTATTTCGACCAGCTCCGTTAGCAAACAAACAACCAAACAGAAAAACACACGGTAGTCATCCAAGATGAAATCTCAATTGAGTGAACTACCTTCCACATTAGGCTAGAAAATCCAGCAAACATTAGAAACACAAATCAATCAAAACTATTAAACAGCTCTCTACATCAAACACACACACATGCACACACACATACTTATACACACACATCAATCATTCAGACAAACAGATAGACATACAGACAGACAGACAGACAGACCTTATCTGGCAGTTGAGATTCCACCTCCTTCTTCAGTCTCCTCAATAGAAAGGGTCGAAGAACTTTGTGCAGACGTCTGATGATCAGCAGGGTCTCCTCGTTGTTCAACTCCACCTGGCGAATGAGGGATTGGATCGGTGAGGTTAAGGTCAATGTCAAGGTCAAAAGAGGTGAGGTCAAGTTCATTGTCATGTATCTTCCAGCAGGCATTAATTATCTAATGACCACGCACCTTCTCCCCGGTCATTGCGAACGGGGCGTTGAACCACTGCTCGAAGTTGGCACACGACTTGAAGATGCTCGGCAGGAGGAAGTTCAGGAGGGCCCACAGTTCCGGCAGCTTATTCTGGTGTGGGGATGATGATGATGATGATAATGATGATGATAATGATGATGATAGCAGTGATGTGATAACAATGGGACGGTGATTACGATGATGGTGGGGTAATGGGGTGAGAATGACAGTCGGTAGTGACATCTGCTGACCTGCAGAGGGGTTCCAGTGAGGAGCAGTCTGTGGGGTGCAGTGTAGTAGGTGTTGAGTACCTGGGTCAGTTTGCAGTGGTGGTTCTTCATGCGGTGGCCCTCGTCTATTATCATGTACCTCCAACGAATCTTCCGGTTGTCATCAAAATTATTTTCATTCAATTAATTTCAAGTCATTGTCACCATTATTATTATTATCATCATCATCATTATCATCAAAATTATCCTCATCATCATCAGTAACCCATTATTATTAATATCATCCTCATCATCATCAGTAACCCATTATTATTAATATCATCCTCATCATCGTCAATCATCATCATCATCAATGAAACCAACGTCACCATCACCACCGATCAGCCTCCTCATCGCTTACACAAAACCCAAATGACCTTAGCTAAGTTGGCCTTGTCCTTTATGACATACTCGTACGTCGTCAGTAGTACGTTGAATTTGCCTGTGTGGTGATGATGATGATAGTGGTGGTGATGGTAATGATGATGATGGTGATGATGATGATAGCGATCGTGACGACATTGCAGCAGTTATAAAAATTATATCGGTAGTAATAGTTGCTTGTAATTAAAACACATCCACATTAACAAAATTCTTATCCTAAAAATTTACGCTCTCCCCCATCTTTTCCACCACCACCACCTCGGGCGGCCTGATGGTCTAGTGGTTAAGGTCGCCTGGAGCTGTTTCGCAGTAACCGGGTTCGAATATGACAAAAAGATCCCCGCCTACTGCACGCTTCGTGCGTGATGAGTCGTTTAGCACGTATTCATATACGATGTTTGTGACGTATTGTTGAATCCTCAGAACTTTGGAAGAGTGTAAAGTGTATATTATTATTAGGTCCGACCCACAACTGATGGAGACTATAAGCGAGGATTGATTTGATCATTGTATTATTAATTCATTTACACGCATTTCTTTTCACTCCATTTCTCGCGCCTATATTTTGTTCAATAAATTTTTCAAAAAAATTTTTTGACAAATCGTTCAAGCAAGGGCGGCTCGTCAGCAATAGCAGACCCCAAAACAACATCACACAGCAGAAAAGATTCTGACCACTCCTGAGGAGGGGCTGGCAGTTCTTCCTCATGTTGGGCGAGCCCTTGTAGGCTATCTTGATGACCGATGGGGCCCACTTGTCGAACTCCAGCATCCAGTTGGAAATCGTGCTGCAGTGGTGGTAGTGATGATGGTGGTGGCAATGATGGTGATGATGACGATGGTAAAATTGGTGAAGACAATAATGATGATGGTGGTGAAAATGGTGATGATCATAATGGTAAAAATGGTGATGAAAATGACGATGATAGTTAGAAAAAATTGAGACAATCAATGATGGTTTCTGAGTATGATGGAAATGCCCACAGCAGGGATAACGACAGCACGCCAGCACTCAAATGACGTAGCAGTGACGTAATCAGATGGCAATGGCAGCAAACCAGACTTATTTTTTCACGAGGCAACGAACACCAACTCCCTCATAAACTGAAACAAGACCCTATTGTTGTCAGTGCAAACTCGCTTTCAATGAATTTTTGACAAGCAGAGTCCGAACAACCACGTTCAAAACATTAGATCCAGAACTGAAACACCCAGGTGTGTTGATGGCGAATGGAGATTATTAAGTAAAACTCACGAAAGGGGCACAATGATGAGGAATGGTCCATTCACCCTCCTCCTCTCCATCAGGTGGGTGATGAGTCCGATCGTCTGAATGGTCTTCCCTAGACCCATCTCGTCAGCCAGGATGCCGTTGAGGTTGTTGTTGTAGAGGGAAACCATCCATTCCAGACCTTTCATCTGCCGGTGGTGGTGGTGGTAGTTGTAATAGGTGGTGGTGGTAGGTGGTGGTGGTGGTAAGTGGATGATGACGTTTCATCAATCTACCCACTAACTCATCCGTGAGTCAATTCATCAGTTGATCCCTCCATTCATCAACAATCCATCAGTCCATCCATCAATCTATACATTCTCAATTTTTCAGTCTATTCCTCAGTTGATATATCCATCCATCCATTCATCCATTTATCCACGAGTCCCCACACACTCACTCACTCACTCACTCATTCACACTCACTCACTCACACACTCATTCACTCACTCACTCACTCACACACTCACTCACTCACACACTCACTTACTCACTCACTCATTCACCTGATAGGCCTTCAGCTGACCGCCAACCAGCATGGCGGGTTGGTCGGTGATGGCCTCCATGCTGCTGTGTGCAATGTTGTAGTAGGTCTGCTGGCTGGCTTTGTACTCGTCGTCCTCATTCGAGACTGCCTTCCTGATCGGTGAGATGGTGATGAGAGTGAGGGTGATGTAGGTGATGATGGTGGTGGTGATGAGAGTGGTTATGTAGATGATGGTGGTGGTGATAAAGGTGGTGGTGATGAAGGTGGTTAGAAGATGATGGTGGTGGTGATGAAGGTGGCTGTGTAGATGATGGTGGTGGTGATAAAGATGGTTATGTAGATGATGATGAGGTAATGGTGAATGAATGAATGAATGAATGAATGAATGAATGAATGAATGAATGAATGAATGAATGAATGAATGAATGAATGAATGAATGATAGAAAAAAATGACCGACTTGACCGCAACTTGGATTTGTTTCTCGGATATCTCATCATCATCACCTCTGTCGTCCTCCGAGTCTGACTGCAATATCCAATCAATCAATCAATAAATCAATCAATCAATAAATCAATAAATCAATCAATCAATCAATCAATCAATCAATCAATCAATCAACCAACCAACCAATCAACCAATCAGTCAACCAATCAGCCAACAGTTTCAAAACACAAACATTGAACACACCGACTAACATCATCATCACAACTGTCTTCTGAGTCATCCCTGGGTGCTACTTGGAACCTTTTTCATAATAGTAATAATAATAATAACAATAATAATAATAATAATAATAATAATAATAATAATAATAAACAAATAAACAAACTTTTGTGTATGCAAAAAAGAAAAAAATTTAAAAAACCCCAAAAAAAACATATAGTAAGAAGCATGGACAATCACACAAACGTGAAAACACACACGTGCTAACAAACAAACACACAGGCACACACACACAAGCAGACACTCACACGCATGAATAAACATACTGACAAATATACAAAAATACATATAACAAACAGTCAAACAACCAAACAGACAAACAAACCAATATAAGACAAACAAACATTGACAGACAGACAAACAGACAGACAGACAAACAGATAGACAGACACGTACCCAGGATTCATCTCGAGCCAGGCATCCAGCTGGCTGGCAAGTGGAGCATCGTCACCGGCCAACAGACGACCAGTCGAAGTTTCGATCACATGCACCCTCGTGTCGCTCGTGGGGTTTGACGTCTCGTCCTGGGGCTGCTGTTGCTGGGGAGTGGTAAAAAAATGATTGATTAGTGATAAAAGATTTAGGAATAAAAACTAAGTGACGTCACTCATAGCATCAATAACTACAAATAACAATATTTATAGTGATAAAAAAAAATAATGATTATGAAGCTCAGGAAAAAAAAGTAATGCTGGTCATCAAGTTAATGATGCTGATGATGATGATGATGACAGCAATATACACAACGACAAACATAAATAATGACAACGAATAATAGAAGAAGATTTCAGGAAAGGACACATTACAGCGAGTTATGACACTCGCAACATCAAATCCCATCCTTTGATCCATTCCTGCACCAATCACATCATCATCCAACAACATCCATCCACATCAACAAACCACCACCACCTTGTTATCTGCCTCCTTGGTCTTTGAAGCCTTCGCCACCTTAGCGGCAGAAGTAGTGGCTGCTGTTGGCTCGGTTGTTGCGGCAGAGGAGTCCTTAGCACTACCACTACCAACTAATCCCTCCTTTTCAACTTTCTCTCCATCCCTCTCTTCTTCTCCCCCCTTATCATCTTTCTTCTTCGCCTCCACTTCCGGGCAGGTTATCTTGGCATCGCAACTGCCCTCGTCCACCACTTCTTTGCTGGCGTCAGAAGCAGCGACAGAAGCAGCGACATCACCGTTTGTTGAGGAAGCTGCGGTTGCAGCAGCTGCTCCATCAGCTGCAGCTGCTGCCAGTGCCGCCATTTTCTCTTGTTTTTTTTGTTTCTTGAGTTGTTTCTGTTTGCGCTTCGCTTCCAGTTTGTGCTGTGCAACCAGACGAGTGAGGTTCGAGACATACTCGTCTGTCTGCGAAAGGAGGAAGGCCAGACGTTTGTCCTTCTTCTGATCAATCAAGTTCCTGTAGCCCTCTTCATCTTCTGCCTGTTGTGTGAGATGTTTATAATGGGTCACGTGACATGAGTTTCTTTGCAACGTGTGTGTGTGTGTTTGTGCGTGCGTGTGTTTGTAGAAAATTAATTTGAAGTAAAATCGCCACAGCCACCATCAACCACTCCACTCACCATCAGCCTCCTCATCCTCTCCTTCTCAATCCTCTCCTGCTCCTTCTTCTGCTCCCTCTCCGTGTTCATGTGGTAGACCATGACTGCCTTGTTCAGTTTTACAACCTTCGCCGAGACCGTTCTATGGAACTCTTTGAAGTCACGTGCATGTTGCAAGATGGCGTTCAAATATTCCTGTGTGTGTGTGTGTGTGTGTGTGTGCGTGTGTGTGTGTGTGTGTACGTGTTCGTTTGCATTGTTGCTGTCTGTTGCTTGGGTCATGTCACTGATGATGTCTTGGTTTTGTCAACCTTCATGACTGCCACATCGACAACACCGCAACCACATCACAACCCATCACATCACCATCCACCACCCACCACAACCGCATCACCACACACCTGGTGCTTCTGTCGCCTCTTCCTCTCTTGTTCAATCTTCTGCTGCTTTTCGAGCTTCTCTGTAATCCTGGCCTCCCTCAGTGATTGATGCTTCTGACGTTTGTAGGCGTTCAAGTTGAGAGCCGTCTGGAGTGTGGTGTCGCGTCGCATGCACTGGACCACCTCCTTCCTCAACTGCACACACGCAGTCACGAATGGATGAATTGCAAAGTAATGAATGAATGAATGAATGAGAATGAACTTCAAAAAACCAACAATCATAAGAGAACGACCAAGTATTTATCTGAAGCAACCGACCAACCAATCAAGTGACCAACCAACCAGTCAACCAACCAATCAACTGACCAACCAACCAGTCAACCAACCGACCAACCAACCAACCAGTCAATCAACTGACCAACCAACCAGTCAACCAACCGACCGACCAACCAACCAACCAATCAACTGACCAACCAACCAGTCAATTAACCGACCAACCAACCGACCAATCAACCAAACAACCAATCAACCAACCAGCCAGCCAACCTGCTTCTGAAAATTCAGCAACCTAAGCGCCCTCAGTTCGATCATTGCCTTCACCCTCAATTCATCTGACATGATGGTTGGCATGTTCTCAAGTTCATCAATGCGTGCAACAATCCTATTGGCCATTCTGTTAACCAATCAAGATGAAGGATTATTGTGGATGAGCAAAACGGAATAAAGATATAAATAACATGAACATCGACTTCAATAACATCTTCAACATCGACATTACCACCACCAACAATTTTCCGCCAGCAATTTCTAATAATAATACAATTAATTTTGATAATATTAAAACTAACCACGTTAATAATAGTCCTACTAAGAGTAATAATAATTGTAACAATAAAAATAATACTAACAATGGTGCCAATAATAATAACAATAATAATAATAATAATAACAACAATATTAACGATAATACGATCTTAACTAACTCTATTGACAATTTTTTGCAACATTGTTTTGATAAATTTTTTAAAATCATCAATTCAAGTTCAAGGTTCTGTCCTTCGACCATCTACCTTTATCATCAACGCTTCTCCTCTCAAAACTATTCATAGCTCTAATCAAATCATCAAATACGCTGACGACACCTACCTTATCATCCCATCATCTAACTCAAACACCATCCAATCAGAACTCGACTCATTAACTACATGGTCAAAACGATGCAACCTGCCACTTAATCTCAATAAATCATTCGAACTCATCATTCACAATAGCCGTAAAAAAATAACATTACCTCCTGGACACTCATCAATCACTCGCACAATAAAAAAAAAACAATAGCTAAATTACAACATAACGAATGAATTAAAACTCAAAGCGAGAGAACAAACAAATAAATAAAATAAAAATAATAATAAACCAACTAAAATTGATTGCAAAAATAAACCAACTGAGCTAAATTGAAAAATTTCATGATAAAACAACAACGAGAAATGCTGTGAAACTTTTCGACAATTATATATATACACACAAATAACTCATATACACACATATAATTCATATACACACATATAATTCATATACATACACACATATAATTCATATTCACATATAATTCATATACACACATATAATTCATATACACACACACATAATTCATATTCACATATAATCATATAATTCATATACACACATATAACTCATATACAAACACATATATAATTCATATACATACACACATATAGTTTAAATAAAAAATAGATAAATCTGTTTATCTATTTAACTAAGCTAAGTAGAACGGTGATAGAGGGGTGTGCTTGAAAAACAAAAAATACAACAGACCCTAGATTATTATTTTATGAGTTACTGAAGTTTTATTATTTAATGCCAATATTGAAATCCTTGGTTGCGAAGTCCTTGGCAAACTTTAGGCACCTGCTTTCTTTAACAATGCTAATTCTACTACCCGGTCATTAAAAAATAAAATAATGATTTGAGTTTGTTGGTAGACAGGAATTTTAGTTGGCAGCAACTTATTAAATTATGCGACTATCCAGTCCATCTCAAGAAACTGCAAATCCCAATTTCCTAAATCTACCACATTCCCCAATGACGAAAGTTATATCAACTCCTCAATAAGATAAACAAAACCATCACCAATGATAACAACAACGACAACAACAACCACAATGACAAACAGACCTGTTCTCTCTCTCCTGTAACATGATCAGGGGATCCAAGCCAACAGGTTTGGCAATGGGAGCAATTCTGTTGCCTCTCTGTTGCATGGCCACGGCTGCTTGCACCGATTGAATGGCAGGGGGAGGGACTTGCTGCTGCTGTTGCTGCTCTCGTTGTCCATCAAATTCATTCATCCCTACTTCTTGACTGCTATTGGCTGATGGTGGCTGAGCAAGCTGTTGTTGCTGAGGTACAATTGGTTGTTGTTGCTGCTGTTGTTGTTGCTGGGGCAGTTGCTGATTGGCAGGATGACCAGGTGGAAATGGGGGTCGAATTGTAGAATCTGAGATGTGTTGACAATGATGGCAATGATTAAAGTAACTGATGGTGATCATCTATGGTGGCTAGATGAATGTCATTACAAGCAGATGATCTTAAAACTCAACGTAATGTACTAATAGACGATTGGAAAATAAATTTCATCTCAATATCTTAACTTGTTCGACAAGATAATAAACCTATAATCTATAGCAAGTAAAAGCATTTGCTGCACAAAAAACTTAGGCTCAATGAAACTAGAATCTTATTTTAAATTGTTTTAGAAATTTTGAAAAAACAAAGAGTGTAAGCCTTAAGGTAATTGAAATTAATGCGGAACTTTAGCCAAGACGATGATGAACGAGGTTGAAATTAAGTTCACAATTTTATAATTAATTAATCTTTGAAAGATTCAGCAAAGAGTTTAAATTGACAAAAAAAAGATGTTGAACACGAAATTATAAATATTAAAATAAGAATCAAAATTTTAAAAAAATATAAATAATAATGAGAAATATCAATGTAATTAAAAAGTATGAACAAAGAAGTTGGTCCTCCCACCTCCTACGACTCCAGGCGGTCCAGCCACCATAGGACCACCAGTAGGCGGGCCAGCACCAACCACTCCAGATTTTCCTTCAAGGGCCATTCTGACATTGTCCGGAAGAGGTTGGTTCCGAGCGATGCACTTGTAGGCCATGATTTGAATCCTAAGAAGTTGGAGTTGTTGCGGGGTCATGACCACAGGTGGGGGATGATGTCGCATGGGGTCCATGGGGGGTCCACCTCCCATCATCATCGACGACACTCCGCCAGGATTCATAGCCAGGTTTTTAAATTCGAACGGCGGCTGCAATGAACCGAGTTGTAATCTTCTCGCCAATCAATTGGGCGATTTTTGTTAACAATTTCTATTTTTAATTTTATTGACTAACTTTTTGAATTACTGAAACACGAACGAAGATAATTATCAATTATTATGTAAAAGTGAAAAACAGCTTAAATAGAACAAAGAAAACAATTTTTTAAAACAACGAACCGAAAACATTTAATTTTTCGAATAAAATCAAATTTCAATGTTACATGATTCTATTCATAATTTAAATTTCTGGTTGACAAATTTTTTATTAAATAATTATTTTAAATAAAATAATTGCTGGTATTGGTAAAAATATTAGATTTAGCTGTTTCATACACCAAATCTCTTAGACCAGTTGAAACCGGTTAAACGGACTACAGATGTCTTAAATATTAAATATTAATATTCAATGATTGAACGGATTGAACCATATTTGGCATACAAGTGGCTTAAATATCTTATGAAATATTTTATATGGAGCAAAACAAGTTTAATTTTCAATTCTGTACAAAGAATTGTTTTGCTTTATAAAGTTCCATAAAGGAAAATGTCAAAATCATATATACCTACATGGTCAAAATATATTAAATGATTTGTGTGTGTCTGAGGGACATCTACTGAAGGAGGGCGACAATTGCCTCCACTTTAAGTTAAGGAAGGATTTCATTCCAAAAATCTGATCGAAACAATTTTTGTGGTTATCACTGAAACAAAGACCATTTGCAACTAATAACGTCAGCGGGTTCGTCATCACCTTTTTATTAATAATAGAACATTCCAAATGGACTACGAAATTGACCCAAGGGAAGAGTTTTGCCTTCAACATTCAATGGAAAATTAACGCCCTTGTGTTTGTTTCGCAAAAGATACATTTCAGATGAAAGCTTCTATGATAATTTATCTCATTTATTCTTGACTGAAAAGAGAAACATTTAGATGAGCTCAGATATAAAATAAACAGCTTGCAACGACGATATGCTGTTATCACTCTGGTACATTGGTGCTGTGATTGTTGCAGATGCCGAGGTTCTAAAAAAGTTGAACATGTTACACCTTGCAAGTTATTTGCTCTAATGTATATTTTAAATAATATACTTCTACAGCAGCTTGTAATATATTAACAAATTTTTTTTTTATTCAATATTGCTTCTAGTCTCTAATAGCAAGAAGGACAAAACGCTTTTTGTACAACTATTGTTTTTATTTCCTCCATGACTCAAGCGGTTAAACGATTCTACTACCACCAATCAAAACTACAACACACAACCTTCGTCAGCGCAAACATAACTATCAAGTCGTCACCCAATCTACATACCAGGAAAAGACCTTCATCGCAAGACACCTCAAACATATTAGCACTTAAAAAAACTTTATCATTACTGAACTAGTTTTTACTTATTGATCACCTCACTTTTACCGAT
The DNA here is from genome assembly GCF_000326865.2 of Helobdella robusta. Taxonomy (NCBI): domain Eukaryota; kingdom Metazoa; phylum Annelida; class Clitellata; order Rhynchobdellida; family Glossiphoniidae; genus Helobdella; species Helobdella robusta. The sequence continues at coordinate 716,055 of NW_008705261.1, forward strand.
CACCTCACTAACTCACTAAGTCATCATCTAGTCTATCAATTTGCCGTTACTTCATTTTATATTCCATCGTCAATTACTTTTCTTTTATTTTTCTTCTTCTTATTATTTATTTTATTCTAACATATTTTATTTTTCATGTTTTATCATTTTTCTTCCTCACCTTTTGCATTTATTTTCTCACTTATTTGTTTAATTTTGTTTTACTGCCTTGCATGTTGTTACAGTTTCTGCGTCTGTCAGATCCTGATTTTTAAAGAATAATAAAAAAAGGATGGAGATGTCCGGAAACTATTTAACTATTGAATGAAAACAAGTTGGTCAATGTATCAATGTACAAACCATGAAACCTGTTGTTTTTATTAAACGTCTATGAATTAGCTGAAACGCCTCTTAAATGCATCTTTTCAGCATTTGGTTCTTCAGTGAAATTTTATGGATTGGTTGGGGTTTCGACATCCAACCCACATGTCACCCATCCATGTCTGCGAGTAGTTTTTTAACTGATGTTACACTATCCTTACTTTGGATGCAGCCTGTAGGTACAGTAAATATTTTTCTAATTTTTTAATTTATAACGAATTTAATTTTTTAAATTATACTAAGACCACGTTTCAATTCAAAACATTAAATATTACGCAATTTCCAAATTTCGGCTTTTTGCAAACAATTTATTATAGATTAAAAATCAGAAGTTTTAATTTAAAATTTTTTCAAGGGCTATTTCAGGATAATTGTACGTACATCAATTTGGGGCAAAATACAAAATTAAAACTGACCTCAAGCGACGCGATCGTGGAAGATTCAGTAGATAACTTCAGAAAGCATTGCTACGAAAATGTAAGGCAATGGACTTAACTTATCTGGTCTGATCAAGCCATAGTCCAACTCTCTAGTTAGTAGTTTTGTCACTTGTTCAAACGAATTGTCTTCCAAAGATTACATTTTTTTTGCACTATGTTTTCATTGATAAACTGAACATTGACAATATTCGAATGCCACACATTTTCTGGTCCTTTTCTCTGGAACTCTCTACCTACTTCTCTAACTATTTCTCCATCACTTGCGAAGTTCAGAGCGGATCTCAAGACCTATCTGTTTTCAAAATTCATTGAGGAGCGCTGTTGAACATCGCGGAAATAGCGCTTTATAAGCTAATTGATTGATTGATGATTGATTGATTGACATACTAAAATTTCGATTGAGAGTTGATCCATGTGGTTGTCGGATTGAAATCCTAGCAACTAAAAGACTAATAAATAAAACACAACGAGCTAACGAAGTGATTTGTGCGGGCTTTATAAGAAACTGCGATAACCATTCTGATAGGTATTCGGGCTTCTGATGAGTCCCCGGTATGGACGAAACACGGGTCCAGCCTATCCAAACGAATACTCTTCTTTTCTTCTCCCGCTCACTGCTCTTCATGGTTCGGTGTTTTCTCAAACACAAACTCAGCCACAACATGGTTGACAATTGGGTTGAGTCTGGTCGATTTTGATCATTAGCTAGCTATGCAGCTTCGACGGTGATGTCTTGGTAACATTTTGTTATTAATTATAGATTTTAATTTAATTAATTGATGAATAAAAGATTTAAGTAGAACGATGAAATGATAGGACTGGCGCAAAAAAGCTAACAAATCTGTAATTACTAAGATGATGGTTGTTGGTTAAACTGACTTACAGAAAATGAATCAAATGATTTATTACAAAATGAAATATTTTTAATTATCAAATGTCTAATCAGCTAAAGTAATTATAAAATAATTCATTTAATTGTTATTTGAAACCATTTATTTGATATATTAATATCTATAAAAATAAAGTGTAATTTTCCTTTAAAGTACATTTATAATAAATAATAATGTGCGTCGAAACTATTCGCGGCTGAGAGTCGATCAAGGATGTTACGAGAGAAACAAGTTAGGAAGAGTTGCCAAAGGATGAACGCGAGGGAGGCCACGACAGCGCACGATTTGGATGAGGACTTCTTACTTGCTTCGGGTAAATTCAATACCATCGAGTCAGACATTCCGTAAGAATTATTTGCATAGCAACGATGTCTGTTTCTAATCATGGTCCTTGAATAATTCGTGAAATGTTTTGTGACCTTGTAGCTGGGCTTCTTTATGAACTGCGGGTAACGACTTTCGACTCCAGTGTGATCGACGAAGACAACGTCGATGGGGAACTTTCCTTTGACGACGCATGTTAAGCGTAGCGACTTTTCGATGATGGTTATGTAGGCGTCCACAACCGTCGCTGGTCCGCCCCATGCGCTCGCTGGCTTGTAATTGTACACTTTCGTCTGCAGTGGTTCAGGTAGTCCTTCTATTTCCAATTTAGGCAGGTCTTCCAGTATCTTCTCATCAATTTTTACGTTTGGACATTCTCTGATAATTATTATCTTTAATTTTCTGAATCTTCTAATGTGCCTCGTATCAATCAGCAGATTGTCGATGTTGTCGAAAACGATGCCTTTCAATAGTTTGCGCAAGTTTACCAACTTCAGACACTTGAAAACAATGTCGAAACTCAGATGTTGAAACGTTATTTTTAAATTTCTTTGGAAATTTTCCAAAAAATCGAAATTGTCGATGTCTTCTTTAAAAACGAAATGAATCAAATGAGTGAATTTCTGTTATGATTTGAAAAAATGAATGACAATTGATTAATTGTCAATAAATAAGTTTATCGTAGCAATTTTAATTTTGTCAGGAACCAAAATGACAAACCATGAAAAAATCCTCAGTGCACTTTTCAGGTACGTTTTCGGAAAGTTCAAAGGTTTTTATCTTGTCAAGCAGAGGTTCTGTAAATTTTGGATCGGCCCAAAAAAGTTTTCCTAGCGTGTTGTCATCATTTATTTCAATTTTTTCCAAAAATTCGACGTGTTGGAACAAATCAGTTGGAGCATCGTCAACAATTTCGCAGTCAACGATTGTCAAGGAATTCATGTGGAGGTTTTGGAAAAAAGTTGGTTTGATGCTTTCAATGTAAGCATTGAAGAACTGCAAAGATATGTTTGAACGCGACTTCAGCATTATCTTTGGCATCTCGTTGTTGAGTTCTTTGAAGAAACAGTTGGAATATGAGCAAGTGGAAGTCTCACAGACGCTGTCGCAGTACTCCAGATCAAAATCCCGTTTCTGTTTCAACGAGTCAACCATACCTAACAATCCATGAACAATTATCATTATCATCTGCGCTGATTCAAATGAATGATTTTTATCAATGGCTAAAAGATTGCAGAGCCAAATCATTGCAATATTTCTTTAAATTTCTGTCAAATAAGAACGATCCTGTAATGTTAATTTTTTTTAAAGAATTAAATGTATTTTTAAAAATTGGACTTAATATAAACTGAATGATAGATTGATTTCCATTGCATTAATTTTAAGTAGTATTTATGAATTTTTGAAAATTTAAGCATTTTAGAAAAATATCCAGTTATAGGGCTTTTAAATTATCGCAAAAATCAGAAGTTATAAGAAATTTAATTTACCCAAGAACCTATTATTATAGGTCTCTCAAAGCATGAAGAAACGGAGCAGGGTTTCAAAAAGCTTCAGTCCAACTCCATTTTTAAGGCCTCAATGACATAAGCATTGACGTCACTGTCTCCAGTGATGTACCCCAAAAGTTAAAAACTTGCTCAATTAGCTTTTAGATGTTTAAAATTGAAAATATATTATTATGAAAATAAGCATATATTTATTGCTGATTGAAGATTCAAAAATATTCGAGCCACAACTTGGTGCATCACATGTTCATCCTAAAATTTTATGTTAATTAACTAATTGTTTGTTTATTTATTTATTTCAAGTTATTTATGTTTACAGTTTATTTGTTTGTTAGTTTGTTTCTTCTTTAATTCAATCTTTTGTATTTTCAATTGATCGTGTAAACAAAAACAACACGCAAGATGACAAAGACGTAAAAAAAAGTTTGAAATTGAACTGGACCATGTATTACCTATTCTACATGTGTATTTATTTGGCGTATACGGATCATGTACGTGAGGTAATATATTGACGAATTAGCAAATTGGGTTTTTATTAAAATTTTTGCTTAACCGCTGGCGTGTCGAACCATGGACATAATGGATATAATAATATCATGTGTCGAACACCCACATCTGATATTTCCATTAGTTAACATTTTGGTTAGTTAACAACATCAGCTAACTTTTAACTCATTTAAATCAATCGTTCAATCAATCAATAAATCAAATTCTTTTATTCAATAATCTCAAATAATTTATGCAACAATAAATTACATAAATAGAAGAAAATTATAAGGTTGATCGAAAAAAAAAACAAAAAAGTTTATCTAGTCCGACCACCTTTTATCACTTTTATAATTGTTAGAAGAAATAGGTTATTAGTGAAAAGTTAAACCCAAAATGTATTTATATAAACATACACATACATATATACATATATTAATTAAATTATCAGTAGTAAACATATGCATATATATAAATACACTCATACATATACAAAACAGTTAAATTATTTAAATAATAGTTGAAATAAAGTATATACTCAGATTATTATAACTACCCATATACCTAACTAGAATCAGGAAGACCATAGTAGAGCGAGTTACAATAATAAATCCTAGATAAAACCAAAGAAGTAACAAGAAGAGACGAGTAGAATCGTCAATAAAAGGCAAAAGTATTTTTATTCTACACAGATGAAAAAAGAATTTCTAGCAACACTATTAATCTGAAAAGAAAGAAACTCGCTAGAAATAAAGATAAACCTTAGACCACGAAACTTTTGAGCTTGCCTGCTGCTTATATGTTTGTAATTTTATAAATTTTTTTAGGCTGTCTCGTCTACATAGAACATATCCAGTGTGTCATGTCACTGCTGCTTTTTCTTCTTGTAACAGAGTTTTATATGGGAAGAATACGATCACGAAAATCCAGCTATATCTTTGCGTTACATATATAACAAATGCATAACATGTATACCAACTTATACCTGTTATATATTTTATGTCAAAATGTAAAATTTATCAAACATTTTTTTGTATTTAGTGTTAAATTCAAGCCTAATTCAAAACAGACTTTTGCTTTCATTTTGTTGTCCAATGATGACAACTTCTTAAAATGTTTTTTATCTTTACAAATAGAAGTTCACATTTAGCACAATAGTGAAAATGAAATGGAGTTGTGAAAATTTCTGAGTCTATTTTTAAAGTTTATTCTTCTAAAGAGCGGATGACAAAATGACTGCACCACTTCATTTGCACGTTCTTGTGATATTTCTTCTCGCTAATTTTAATCCTTCATTTTGCTTGCAAGGATTTTTCGATAGTATTTTCAACTGGCCGAAATCAATTTTTAATTTTAAAACCTGCTTTAGAGAATGCTGTGGTGAATTGAAATTCAACGTATCAGGTGTGCACCACCGGTTCATGATTTCGTTTCAAATTTTTTTAAATAATTTTATCATCATACCTCAGTGCTTCACGCCATGGCGACATCTTACTGTTCTACATTTTCATTGGAGTTTTCACATGGTAGTAATAGGAATACAATAAGAATTATGTATTTAATATTTTAATAATAAATAATTAATATGATAATTATTTGTGTAGTATCCTACTAGTATTTAATAGTTGAATTTAACTCTTACTTACACAAACAAAACATTCCCTCTTTTCTTGTTGTAAAATGAAGAAGAGATGAAACCAAAAGGGAAATAAATATAAATTCGTTTTGTATGAGACATGAGTTAAACTGTTAAAATTAAATCACCAAAACACCTTTTTTTTAGATCATACCATAAAAGTAAATTAATATTAATAGCAGTAAGGGTAGTTTTTTAAAGCTAAATTCAGGATACAACTTGCAATATATGTGATATAAATGAAGAAAAGAATCCTTATAAATATACTATAAAAAGCAACCAATAGCTGTGAAATTGAACTGACTCATACTAACTAAATCACTTTAAAATAAACCTCCTTTAATTCTACATTCACATTGTAAATTTTACACTCAACTTAAGTTTGTTTTTGGGTTTAGAAAACAGCAGACTCAGCAATGTTGTCTACACACTGCTCAACAACAACACACTGCTCAAACAATTGAAGATACTGCTTACTTGCATTTAACTTTCATCTTACAATACATAGACAAAATATTTATAGATGGTTTCACATTTTTGAAAAATTTGTTTAATTTGTCAGATGTTCCAATTGGTTTAAAAAAATTTTTTATTTAACACGAAAAAGGCTTAATACACGATTTGACACAAGATCTTCACGGCCAGCACCTGGTCATAAAAAGTGTGGTCAGCATGTTGAAGGGCCACATGTACACTGACAATCCCTCGAAAGCTCTCGTTTTCAGCTTCCATGGCTGGAGCGGATCCGGGAAGAATTTTGTGAGTGAAATTATCGCAAGAAATCTATTTTTTGATGGGAGGAAATCAAGGAATGTAAAGTTGTTCGTGGCCAGTCATCATTTTCCACATGCCAGTGAAATTCATCAATATGAGGTCTGGTTGGTATTCATTCACAATTTATTAATAATTAAATGATTGATTGAATAATACATTCATTCCCCTTATTTGTTTCCCTGTTATTATTGTCTATTGTGTAGTCAATTAATAATTTCTATGGTAGCAATAGTAATCAGATAACTTTAAACTGTTCATCCATAATATTGTCATCAACTTTTCCAGGACATGATTAGGGAATCAGTGAGAATTCAAGTGAGCCAGTGCAAGAGGGCTCTCTTCATTTTCGATGAGATGGACAAGATGCCTGTGGGACTGATCGACACCATCAAACCCTACCTCGATCACCACCATGAGATTGATGGACTTGACTACAGGAAAGCCATCTTCATACTTTTAAGGTTTTTAGTTGTTATTACTCGATATTAATGTGTAACAGTGGATTGAATACATACATACATACATACATCAGTGATGTGGTACTTTTACTCGAGTATCAATTTCAAGTTCTTGCACTTGACATCCAAGTATTTGTACATCTAAGTACTCAGATTCATACTTTTCATTGTACTTGAAATTTTTCAAATTTTTCGAGTACATCGTGGATGTACTATTGTACATCACAAAGATTTACAAAATTATAGTTAACAATTTAATCATATCAATAAATTTCAATATGGTTTTTGAGATTTTGGCTATTTTTCCAAATACGGCTAGATCAAAATTGAGCCAGATTTTACATTTAAGCAGGAGTTTTTGTCATCTAAGCTTAAATATACACTCATGTATTCTACGTTGGCTAGATCAAAATTGAGCCAGATTTTACATTTAAGCAGGAGTTTTTGTCATCTAAGCTTAAATATACACTCATGTATTCTACTTGAAATTTTTCAAATTTTTCGAGTACATCGTGGATGTACTATTGTACATCACAAAGATTTACAAAATTATAGTTAACAATTTAATCATATCAATGAATTTCAATATGGTTTTTGAGATTTTGGCTATTTTTCCAAATACGGCTAGATCAAAATTGAGCCAGATTTTACATTTAAGCAGGAGTTTTTGTCATCTAAGCTTAAATATACACTCATGTATTCTACGTTGGCTAGATCAAAATTGAGCCAGATTTTACATTTAAGCAGGAGTTTTTGTCATCTAAGCTTAAATATACACTCATGTATTCTACGTTGGCCCATTGTACATTTGTTTGTCTACATGTGAACACGTTAGTAAGTGTTGTTTAATTAACGTATTGTATATGTGTGTGTGAAATGGTTAGAAGCGTGAAGAACTACAATTGTTCGGCTGGGATCATCTGATTGATGTGACTATCTTGATTATACCTTAATTACATTTGAATGACCAGACAGACGCCAACACTCAACATCAAGGGTATAGAGTAAGAAAGTTGTTTTTCAAAATATGTTAATATGTGGAGCGCGCGCGCGCGCGCGTGCACAATCGCACATGTTTTGATTAGGCGAGTACATTTTAATGTATGTCTGTTCTCACGTGTATGTTTGCATATGATAGTCATAGTATATACGAAAATTGAGTAAGAGGTATTAATTTAATTTCTATTAAATTTCAGTAAATTTATTGATAGGGGTGTAATTCAACAAGGTTTTGGTTTTATGCTTGATTTGAGATAAACTGTAGGTAAGCTAATGAAGCTTACAAATTGTAACAAAATGCACTGTGGCAGATCTTCCTTCGTTGCTACTATGGCTCTGGCCGAATTTGTTTTTCGTTAGTCCGACTCCGGAAAAATTAAATCCGGTACATCCCTAGTAATAATATACCTGATTGAATTTTTATTGACTTGAAACAGAAGTTATATATTTGTTTTGTTGTTTAGTGTTCTCTTTGTTGTTTGTTTTTCGCATTTGAGATAAAAGAACTTGAACTTGAACTATAGTACTTTTACTTGAGGCATAGGTACTTGTACTCGGAAAAAAGTATTTGAAAACATTCCATACATACATTCCTATATACATACATTTTGCTTTGCGCAGAGGCAATACCATATTGAAATTGCTAGTTATTGCTAGTTGAAATTAAACCCAATACATACATACATACATACATACATACATACATACATGCATGCATGCATGCATGCATACAATGTGAATTTTGAATTATAATTGGCGCTATATAAATGATGAACACCTGCGATCACAAAACCCCTCAAACTCAAAACCCGTGTCGCTACCATCCTGAGCCACTTAACTTTCGCCGCCTCCTTTTGTGATGCGTGTCCGTTCGAAAGTGGAAACAGCAGTTTGTGAACTGCCCCTCCACTCTGTGCGTCCAAGGGCAACAACACCTAAGGTTTTAGGGTACAGTCTTCATTTTTTCAAGTTCTCTTTCAAACCATTCTTGAATCTTTGAGCCACTTGCAAGAGGGGCTCCAGAAGCTAGTTGCCCGAAAAACACCCGTTTTGGACCTTTTGCAACCGGCATGCGAATAATGCGACTTGTCCAACGAGACTGGGCTTGCATCAGAAGACCTCAATACCCATGATGTCACTCATCTCCAATGCAGTCGTATTTGGCGCTCTGTTCTCCCAATTTAAATAAGCAACGACTTGGAGACATCTCTCGTGAAATTGATCGAGTCTGCGGATATGACGCCTGTAGACCGTCTGGGTTTTTCAACCATATAACAATGATGTCAGCACAACTACTTTGTAGGCTGATATTTTAGTAGCCAGCGTCACATCTCGTTCTTTCCAGAGGCTCTACTCACACCACCGACCATTACGGCGACGTTAGAATCCGATGAGATAGGATAGCTTTGGTGCAGGACCTCTGTTTTTTTATACTTTCCGTGAGTCCAAACTTCTCAGCTTCTGCCTAAATACGTACATACATAGAGACGGACATACATATACACATACAGACAGAATTTTTTATTCATGAAACATCCAAAGTTTTCAATTAAAAACTACAAAACTTTTCAAATTTACAAGGTTTTAGCAGCTATTGTTTACCATTCATAACCACCACTAAACGTCCTAAATATGTTTGTATAAAAGCCCACAAATGCCTACACCCACCCAGCAACACTGGTGGGAAGGTGATCAACGAGCTGACGTACGATCACTGGATGGCCTCACACGACCGAGAGAAGATAACCCTGCACAGCGTGCAGATGGCAATCTCTAAAAGTGCATTCAATGAAGTTAAAGGTGTCGTTTTGTGGTTGTGGTGGCGGTGATGATGGTGGTGACGGATGGATTGTCAACTTTTTTGTTTCAAAACACATCATCCTGCATGTGGCTGGGCGTCAGTGCACTCACACCCAGCACAAACTCGCACACTCCACAACACTAACAACTAACACACACACCACTCACACGTACTTACTGACTAACATACTTACACTCTCTCACACACGCTCTCACACACACACACGCACACACACGCAGGTGGTTTGTGGCACGGTCGACTGATAGAATCCAACCTCATCACCGCTTTCATCCCCTTCCTACCGTTGGAGCGGCACCACGTGAAGCTGTGCATCAGGGATGAGTTTAGGAGGAAGGGCAGAGAGGCAGACGAGAAGGTCATCAACCTGGTGGCCGATGAACTCCACTACTGGCCTGAGGTCTGTCTGGTGGTTGTGGTGGTGTTGTTGTTGGTGGTGGTGTACTATAGCATGTACTAGGTGGTGGTGGTGGTGGTGGTGGTGGTGGTGGTGGTGGTGTGGCTGGTGGCACGTTATAGTTTTTAATGAAATTATTGTCGGTTAAACGTTCAACTAGTTAATTTAATAATTGATCTTGTAATATTTAATTAATTTTTTAAATGACCAATTACATCTTAAGCTCAAACCAAGTTGGTAAATGATCAAACCACCTGACAATATCACTCTGAAACTTCACCATCACCACTCCACTCCACAACGTCACAGCTCCACTTCAAACCCTCACCACCACACCACACCACAGACTGTCCAGCTATATTCCATGTCCGGCTGCAAGAGAATTTCTGAGAGGGTGGGCATCTACATGCATGACGAGCTATGACAGTGACCAGGTGCATGTTTTGTAGACACTGTCCCAACTGGATGACCTTCTTGCGTGTAATTATTCCGTTCGTTCGTATCAATATGACCTACTTTTGCTGAATTGGGTCACTGCGTTGTGATTGGTTGACTCTGCCTGTCCCTCGCGCCAACACTCCGGATGACCTAAATTTTTTTCTGGTCTCTTTGTATTTGTTTCTTTTTTCTGTTTTGCTGTACTTAATTTTTTTAATTCTTTTCTTTCTGTCTGTTAATGGAAATTTGTTTTTGATGTGTGGTGAGTATGTGATGGATGTGCATTGTGGATGTGTGTGTGTGGTGGATGTGTGTGTGGTGGATGTGTGTGGTGGTGGATGGATGTTTGTGTTGGATGTGTGTGGTGGTGGATGGGTGGGTGGCGTGGATGTGTGTGGTGGTGGATGGGTGGGTGGCGTGGATGTGTGTGGTGGTGGATGGGTGGGTGGCGTGGATGTGTGTGTGTGTGGTGTGAATGGGTGGTTCTTGGGGGCAGATGTTATTTTGGTATTTCCTGGTAATTTATTTTTAAGAGAATTTTAAATGTTTTGTGCCACCAAACTTTTAACATTTTGTTGTTTGTTGTATATATCTAACGCATGTGTAAATAAATAATATGTGTGTTTGTGCGTGTGTGTGTTTGTGTGCGTGTATCTGCATAAATAGATCTAGATGTTTTTTTATACATAAGCTCGTCTTTCATGATTATTATCGAGTAGGAATTTTTTTTCAGTTGGTTGTAGTTAGCGACTGTGAAGATTGAGGTTGTCTCTCATTTATGAGTGGATGATTCACCAAGCGCAGAACTTTTACTCATCCATTTATTATACGTTGTTTCCAATCAATCAATCGATCGATCAATCAATCAATCGATCATTTATTCATTCATTCAGTTCGCCAGATTTATTTTTAAAGTTTGGATTCTCGTAGAGAATGTTTAAAGGTATTTCTAATTTACATTTTTTGTTTAATTTATGTTTTTGTATACTTTAAACAGATTTTTATATCAAATTTTTCGCAAAAAATCAACTATCTACGGTTAGTTGCATGGATGTTTGGTATAAGAATTGAACTTTAGTACTTGAGGTTGAACGTTTGGCCAGGGTCGTTTGGGTCATCAAGTTCTACCTTTAGACCCTGCGAGTCACACGTGTTAATTCCCTGTCCAAATTGCAATAAATGCGTTTCTCTCGCTTCCTGTAAGGTCAAATGAACACAAAAGAGCAGCCACTTCTTGTCCCATGCGTTGAAACTCCATCAATCTATCAATCAATTAGCTTATAAAGCGCTATTTCCGCGTTGACTGTGCGTTAATTAACAAATTTTCTAACTAATTTGTTTAAGTTTTTAATTAATTTATTAGTTTGCTATTTTTAATTGATATAGTCAGTTTTCTTATTTATTTTCCTATCGAAAAGTAAGGTATGCTGGGCAATTTTTTAAAAGTTACTTAAAAGTTGCGTTCGTCAACCTAGGAGCTAGTTGTAACGTATTTCTTGTCATCTCGTCTGCTGGTCGAAAGGTGGAATGTTTTATTTTATATTTTTGTTTAAGAAATTTCAGTTGACGTGTCTTGTTGAAAGTAATTTTAAAATGTTGTAGAATTCATTATTTAACTTTCTATTAAAATAAAGTGAAATTTCTTTACACCTCCGTAAATTTAATAACGATTCAGGTAGTTTATTAATTTGGTAATTAATTTAAATAGTTAATTGGGGTCTTTAATTGATTTTGTTGAGTTGTAGGACGTCAATACCATGAATCCATTTTGATTTTAAGTCCGTTGTACTTCATGTAAATAATTTTTTAAAGTCAAAACGTGTGACGTTCATCATCGTTGTCTGATGTTCATTTAAATTGACATCACCTGTCTGATGTTCGTCGTCGTCATCATAATTGTCATCAGATTTTGATTGACACCATCCAGTGTTCATCCTCATCATCGTGTGAGGTTAAAAAGAATTGAAATAATAACCTACTCATCAATTTTCTCGTGTTTTGTTTATCAGACTTTGAAAAGTCTGAAAAAGGCGCAGAGTTTACGCAGTCGACAGGATTTGAACCTGTGCGGGCAGAGCCCAATAGATTTCTAGTCTATCGCCTTAACCACTCGGCCACGACTGCTAAAGTATGCGCTCGCAATATATAAGTGGAATGAAATTTATTAAAAAAATTTTCAACTTTTAAAATTTTTTTATTTAAAATTTTTATATTACAGACAAAATAAATTTATAAATAAAAAAACTACAAATGTAGTTAAAATTAGAATATTAGGATAACTTTTTTATGAATTAAAAAGTACATCCCTAAAATTACAAATAACGATCACAACGTCAGGTTCCGGTATCTTTCCTTTTTATTCTTTATTTTGTTCAGCCTGGTTAGTTTGACCCTTGTTCCTAATTCGATCTTGTTAATCTTCGTTCATTTCGTTGAATTTTTAAATTTATATAGCAAAAAACATCTAAACAATTTTTCAGATTTATTAATATTGATTTATTTTTTTTTATCTCGCAGATAAAGTTGTAAAATGCGAGCTAAGGTAAACATTAATTTTAAGTTACGTCGTTTGAATTTTAAAATTAAAGTTACTTTGATTTTGTAACAATTCATTAGTTAGTTTCTCATTTATACATCAAATGCAAACATTGCAATTTATATATAGTAAAAATTAAAATAATTTTTCAACTTTGCAGTGGAGAAAGAAGCGTATGAGGAGGTTGAAGAGAAAGAGACGAAAGATGAGGGCCAGGTTGGTAACTATTGCCTAACTAACTTTGATTTTTTCGACTTTCAATGTATCGCTTGTTAAATGTTTAGCGGTTTGTTTTTTAGGCCTTGTGCTATGAGTGCCAAAAGTTTAAAATAAAAATTAGCAAAATGAGATGTGGCAATCTATTTCACAACAGTCGTCGATGTATTAAGCAAGTAATCTAGTAAGGTTTAATAATTTATTTATTTCTTTATATTTCGTTTTGGGTCAGACTGATTGGCTGAGTGGCTTGTTTGCAATAAAATCATGACCAGATGGCAATTTCATGTTGGCTCAGGAGAAAGCTAGTAAATGTTCATAAACAGATGTTCAGGTTTAAGTTATTTTGAAAAAATGAAAAGTATAATGGTCAAATAGGTTGGCTTGTGTTTCCCGACTTTTAATAATTGTTTTATGTTGACTGATCATCAGTGTTGGGTAAACCCAGAGACTGCAAACTGGTTTTTCCAGTAATGTTTATGTCAACAGTTTAAAGAGACTCATAAGCTCCTCCCACAGTGCAACTAATACTTGAACAAGATACAGCTTACTTGTTCATTGCTTTGCGACTGTATAATGTACATTGAAAAAGAAAATTAAATTTTTGGGTAATTTTTTACAAATGTTATTGAATATTTAAAAATGCTAAGTGCTCGACAATGCAATCCACTCTTTTGGATCAAAATATAACCTAAATTTAAATGCTTGACTCCCGTTATGAGAAATGTCATAGCCCAGTTTCTTATTCTACGTCAACTAATAGTTTAAATAGATCTTTCCGCAAATTGTGAAGTAAAAATTAAAGGAAAAACGGGTTTTTGAAGAAATTATTTTTTTAAATGTTATTGAATTTAAAATTGAAAAACATGAATGTAAAATGTTTGCCAAAAAAGAATAATTCATACGACATAATATGTACAGATGAGCTCAAGGGCTCTTTGGGCAAAAGTTTATATTTAGAACTACGACGTATGTCTATATTCACTATCTCTAATAGAGATGAAAATAAGCCCCTACTGAAATTTGTACGCATTACACGTATTTATTATAATTTGTATGTATATTACACGTTATTTGTACGTATATTATAATTTGCACGTATAATTTAGGCATATAACAAAATTTTTTGGATAGCATATAAAATAAACGAAAAAATGAGGAAATTTTGATTATACCAAGTAAAAAAAATGCAAAAGTTAGTATATAAAACTGTTTAAAACACTGGGCAACATATAATCAATATAAAATTAAAAATAATTAATTAGTAATAATTCAAATAATTTAACAAATATTGTGTTTTTGGCGTATGAGCCTAATAATATTACTGAACGATTGTTTGCTTAACCGTTTGCACCACATAAATTCTGCCATGTAAGTGTGCCTCAGGCTCTTTGACTTTCCGTACATTACTTTGAATTTGGCTTTCAATCGTGCCCACGTGGATTCAACGTGCTCCTGTCATTGCGTCAACAAAATTTTGGGAGTGGTTGACTGTCAAATGAGTCTAGCCCATATTTCTCAGCTGGCTATAGGCACGCCACTCATCTGACACGTTGGTTGTGCCAGGAGCAATCCACTTTTATATCAACGGCACATGGATTCAACGTTTTGTATGTGTGCTCCTGTCATTGAGTCAACAAAATTTTGGGAGTGGTTGACTGTCAAATGAGTGTAGCCCATATTTCTCAGCTGGCTATAGGCACGCTACTCATCTGACACGTTGGTTGTGCCAGGAGCAATCCACTTTTATATCAACGGCAACAACGTTTGTGAATCCCGGGCCACGACTTCTTCCGCAAAACAAAGCTATGTACCACATTGGATTCTTCCAAAAATGAGGAAATTATACCAAGTAAAAAAAATTGCAAAAGTTAGTATATAAAACTGTTTAAAACACTGGGCAACATATAATCAATATAAAATTAAAAATAATTAATTAGTAATAATTCAAATAATTTAACAAATATTGTGTTTTTGGCGTATGAGCCTAATAATATTACTGAACGGTTGTTTGCTTAACCGTTTGCACCACATAAATTCTGCCATGTAAGTGTGCCTCAGGCTCTTTGACTTTCTGTACATTACTTTGAATTTGGCTTTCAATCGTGCCCACATGGATTCAACGTGCTCCTGTCATTGCGTCAACAAAATTTTGGGAGTGGTTGACTGTCAAATGAGTCTAGCCCATATTTCTCAGCTGGCTATAGGCACGCCACTCATCTGACACGTTGGTTGTGCCAGGAGCAATCCACTTTTATATCAACGGCACATGGATTCAACGTTTTGTATGTGTGCTCCTGTCATTGAGTCAACAAAATTTTGGGAGTGGTTGACTGTCAAATGAGTGTAGCCCATATTTCTCAGCTGGCTATAGGCACGCCACTCATCTGACACGATGGTTATGCCAGGAGCAATCCACTTTTATATCAACGGCAACAACGTTTGTGAATCCCGGGCCACGACTTCTTCCGCAAAACAAAGCTATGTACCACATTGGATTCTTCCAAAAATCCAACCTTCATTGGCACCCACATTTTTCCCCATCTGATATTTGGCCTTCATTAACCCTCTACTGCATGAATTAAAAAAAATGTGTTTCAATTA
>NW_008705261.1:731989-732668 GCF_000326865.2 Helobdella robusta
CGGTGCTGTGACAAGTGGATGAAGCAAAATTAAATTACTTCAGAGCATGTTTCAACCATCACTCGAGACCAACTGCAACCATCACTCGAGACCAACTGCAACCATCACTCGAGACCAACTGCAACCATCACTCGAGACCAACTGCAACCATCACTTCAGACCAACTGCAACCATCACTCCAGACCAACTGCAACCATCACTTCAGACCAACTGCAACCATCACTCCAGACCAACTGCAACCATCACTCCAGACCAACTGCAACCATCACTCCAGACCAACTGCAACCCTCCCCCCAGACCAACTGCAACCATTTCTCCAGACCAACTGACCCTGAGCCACTGCTTCTCGGTGAGTGTGTCCGAGTAGTCGACCTCCTTCCTCTTCCTCTTGTCCCCAGGTTGGATCTTTTCCTCCTCCAGGTAGGTCAGTCGTTCCATCTGGTGTGGTGTGTGGTGTGGTTTGTGGTGTGGTGTGTGGTATGGTGTGGTGCTGGGAGGACGACGACGATCCCATGAAAAAGTTATCAGCCACATAGTCATTCAGTTAAATAATGTAAAATTTTCATCCAACTATTTCACAGACACTGCTGGCAAATAATTTTCATTCACCAACCAACATCTGAAACCAAAATGACATATGAAACGTCATCATACCCCTTCCACGCAACTTCAAACTGTT
>NW_008705261.1:760293-761719 GCF_000326865.2 Helobdella robusta
ACATTTTTCGATTTATTAATATTGATTTATTTTTTTTTATCTCGCAGATAAAGTTGTAAAATGCGAGCTAAGGTAAACATTAATTTTAAGTTACGTCGTTTGAATTTTAAAATTAAAGTTACTTTGATTTTGTAACAATTCATTAGTTAGTTTCTCATTTATACATCAAATGCAAACATTGCAATTTATATATAGTAAAAATTAAAATAATTTTTCAACTTTGCAGTGGAGAAAGAAGCGTATGAGGAGGTTGAAGAGAAAGAGACGAAAGATGAGGGCCAGGTTGGTAACTATTGCCTAACTAACTTTGATTTTTTCGACTTTCAATGTATCGCTTGTTAAATGTTTAGCGGTTTGTTTTTTAGGCCTTGTGCTATGAGTGCCAAAAGTTTAAAATAAAAATTAGCAAAATGAGATGTGGCAATCTATTTCACAACAGTCGTCGATGTATTAAGCAAGTAATCTAGTAAGGTTTAATAATTTATTTATTTCTTTATATTTCGTTTTGGGTCAGACTGATTGGCTGAGTGGCTTGTTTGCAATAAAATCATGACCAGATGGCAATTTCATGTTGGCTCAGGAGAAAGCTAGTAAATGTTCATAAACAGATGTTCAGGTTTAAGTTATTTTGAAAAAATGAAAAGTATAATGGTCAAATAGGTTGGCTTGTGTTTCCCGACTTTTAATAATTGTTTTATGTTGACTGATCATCAGTGTTGGGTAAACCCAGAGACTGCAAACTGGTTTTTCCAGTAATGTTTATGTCAACAGTTTAAAGAGACTCATAAGCTCCTCCCACAGTGCAACTAATACTTGAACAAGATACAGCTTACTTGTTCATTGCTTTGCGACTGTATAATGTACATTGAAAAAGAAAATTAAATTTTTGGGTAATTTTTTACAAATGTTATTGAATATTTAAAAATGCTAAGTGCTCGACAATGCAATCCACTCTTTTGGATCAAAATATAACCTAAATTTAAATGCTAGACTCCCGTTATGAGAAATGTCATAGCCCAGTTTCTTATTCTACGTCAACTAATAGTTTAAATAGATCTTTCCGCAAATTGTGAAGTAAAAATTAAAGGAAAAACGAGTTTTTGAAGAAATTATTTTTTTAAATGTTATTGAATTTAAAATTGAAAAACATGAATGTAAAATGTTTGCCAAAAAAGAATAATTCATACGACATAATATGTACAGATGAGCTCAAGGGCTCTTTGGGCAAAAGTTTATATTTAGAACTACGACGTTTGTTTATATTCACTATCTCTAAAAGAGATGAAAATAAGCCCCTACTGAAATTTGTACGCATTACACGTATTTATTATAATTTGTATGTATATTACACGTTATTTGTACGTATATTATAATTTGCACGTATAATTTAGGCATATAACAAAATTTTTTGGATAGCATATAANAT
>NW_008705261.1:762165-769757 GCF_000326865.2 Helobdella robusta
GCGCAAAACAAAGCTATGTACCACATTGGATTCTTCCAAAAATGAGGAAATTATACCAAGTAAAAAAAATTGCAAAAGTTAGTATATAAAACTGTTTAAAACACTGGGCAACATATAATCAATATAAAATTAAAAATAATTAATTAGTAATAATTCAAATAATTTAACAAATATTGTGTTTTTGGCGTATGAGCCTAATAATATTACTGAACGGTTGTTTGCTTAACCGTTTGCACCACATAAATTCTGCCATGTAAGTGTGCCTCAGGCTCTTTGACTTTCTGTACATTACTTTGAATTTGGCTTTCAATCGTGCCCACATGGATTCAACGTGCTCCTGTCATTGCGTCAACAAAATTTTGGGAGTGGTTGACTGTCAAATGAGTCTAGCCCATATTTCTCAGCTGGCTATAGGCACGCCACTCATCTGACACGTTGGTTGTGCCAGGAGCAATCCACTTTTATATCAACGGCACATGGATTCAACGTTTTGTATGTGTGCTCCTGTCATTGAGTCAACAAAATTTTGGGAGTGGTTGACTGTCAAATGAGTGTAGCCCATATTTCTCAGCTGGCTATAGGCACGCCACTCATCTGACACGATGGTTATGCCAGGAGCAATCCACTTTTATATCAACGGCAACAACGTTTGTGAATCCCGGGCCACGACTTCTTCCGCAAAACAAAGCTATGTACCACATTGGATTCTTCCAAAAATCCAACCTTCATTGGCACCCACATTTTTCCCCATCTGATATTTGGCCTTCATTAACCCTCTACTGCATGAATTAAAAAAATGTGTTTCAATTAATACTAAAAATATATTTTTGTATTGGTATTAGATTTCCCGTTATGGAAAAATTGTTTTTTAAAATTGTTTTTCAATTAAAGAAGAATAAATGACCAAAATGTATGAAGTGCCAATCGGCATCTTCATGCACAACACAACCAATTGAATGCATTCTAATTGGTACAAAAGATTTACAAAATTATTATTTATTTTACATAAATTTGTCTAGATATATATAAGTAAATCATCTCTATCCCATTGAAGTTGTTGCAATCACTAACCAGACAGTTGTTGAAATTGTCACAGAAAGAGATTACCCAATTGCATTGAGTTCTACCTAACGAAGCTATAAATGCTGTTGATGACGTGTGAGTTTGTACTACATTGTTCCTGATCTCGCTGTCATTCGATAATGAACTTAGGTATTTTGACAACAAAGTCTGTTTTGTCCAATATTTCTTTCACTCCTGCTTCTCCAGGTTCTACAGTGACTGTCACTAATTCCGCAATTGCAAAACTTTTCCAAACTGCTGGCTTAGCTACATTTGGCAATAGTAATTTTTCATATTCCTCTACAAATTGACCTATTGAAAGGTCCTTTTCTTGAAGTTCAGGGGTTTCCCCCTTTTTGATGGAGGAGATACAATTAAAGTAATATTACTTGGAGCTGGTCTAATTTCAGATACTGTTCTTTTAGGAACTGCAAGCAGAAGTTTACTTGATCTTGATCTATTTCATGATCAGTTGGATGATGTATGAAATCAGATCCGTCATGGGCAAAAATCAAGAACAGCCGTTTATGATCGTCTCTTACAGGTGATATTTTTCTCTCCAGTGTCAATTGAACGTTGCTGTATGACAATCCGATTTCAATTGCATAGGGTAGTTTATCTACTGTGAATCCAACTGTGTCATCTCCAGATACTGTATGGTATTGCAAGTCTCCCACTTTTCTAATGCCTTTCCTAATTAAGTCAGTAATGGGTAATGGACTTTGATGGATTTTCAACAGTAGCTCGAGATAAAAATATTTAACCTCTAATTAAGTCAGGAATTGGATCCATTGGTCGACTTGACAGGTATCTTCCTTCAGCTAGTGCAGTCTGTCTATCTAAGCCTTCAAGGAGGCAATATTTGCTCGATCCTAGTTTGCTCTTTTCATTGTAGAATCGAACGCAAGTCATGGAATGTAAATACCATCTGTATTGTTCTCGAGACCGTTCTGGGAATAAATGGCCCACTGATTCCAAAGCTCTTGTTACGAAATTCTCTGTGGAGAACAAGTTGTTAAACATTTTGATTTTGATAATAAACCCTCTCTTCACTGTTATTCTGGGCTCAGTACCCAGGTAAGTCGAAAGAAGATTGACCACTTCGCCCTTATCAATATATAATCTATCATTGACCTATTCGTAGATTCTGATAACACTGCTCCTTTTTTTCTTTCAACAACTCTTTTTCGACCCATTTCGACCACAAATAAAAAATCTTCAGCTTGTTAATCTGAAACATAAAACATATTATGCTTCACACATATAGGTTTATGTGTGAAGCATAAAAATATAAATATAATAACGTAGGCATAAATTAGTTCATTATTAAAAGCAGTACACAGTAGAGCAACCACAGCGCCGAAAACTATTACTAACCATTTATAGATTCTGCTTCAGTTTAATCGTTAATTGGCTGAGCTGTGATGGTATCTAATAGCTCATTCAAAGTTGATGCAGCAATGACCTTTTTTGCTTTTGAGCCATAAAATGTCTTTACATTCTTCTGATTCTGAACTTTAATATATTATGTTTATGTAGTTTGATAAAAAAAAGAAACTAATTCAAATTATTTCAAACTATCAATTACAAATCAATTCATTCAACATATATCAAATCCATTTAGTCACAAATAACAATGTTAAAATATATATTATTCAGTGGATGTTTATGTGGCCATGTTCCAAAAATGGAACATCAAGATTTAGGGCAAAAAATCAGATTTTCATAAACCAGACTAATGATATGATGATTTATCCTTAAATAAGAATAATGTAGTAATAAAAATTTGAAAACAAAAATATCCTACCTCTTTTTTTTAAAAAAACACAAGCGATTCAAAATTTGTCCTTTTTTAAAAATCAAAATTTAATTTTAAAATGATTGCAAAAAAAAAATTATCAAAAAAACAAA
Source organism: Helobdella robusta (assembly GCF_000326865.2). Lineage (NCBI taxonomy): Eukaryota > Metazoa > Annelida > Clitellata > Rhynchobdellida > Glossiphoniidae > Helobdella > Helobdella robusta. The sequence goes on from NW_008705261.1 coordinate 765,139, forward strand.
GCAAAACAACGTTTCACCACCTAACAACACATTCAAGATTTACGAATAACACATTTTATATTTGTAGCGCATACTTTATCTGCCGTCGCCAACACACTGTATCTCTCCCAAAGATCGTTTGGTTCGTTTGATGTCATCTAGGAAATTCGGTCCTTCACTGAGTTCTACTTTCCAAGATATATCAAATTCTTGAAAAACTGAGTTTAAAGCTATTTTCCCCTCCAAGGGAAGACAGTGAATCCCGTCTACGAAACAGGTTTTATTCGTTGAACAGACAAATCCCAGCTAATATGGGTAATTCAATGATTATGCTTAATATAGTCATTAGGACCCGACAGATTATTTGGGTATAAATATTTTATCTCCAGCTACTGCTGAAAATCCATCAAAGTCCATTTTGTTCGTAGTAACTTGCTTTATCACATGTTTATTCATAAAGTCTTTTACACTATCTTTACTATTAAGTTCCGAGCAGTTCGATGTAGTTTAATCGTTCATTGGCTGAAGCATTGTTCTACGTTATTTGAAACAGGTTTTATTCGTTGAACAGACAAACCCCAGCTAATATGGGTAATTCAATGATTATGCTTAATATAGTCATTAGGACCTGACAGATTATTTGGGTATAAATATTTTATCTCCAGCTACTGCTGAAAATCCATCAAAGTCCATTTTGTTCATAGTTACTTGCTTTATCACATGTTTATTCATAAAGTCTTTTACACTATATTTACTATTGAGTTCCGAGCAGTTCGATGTAGTTTAATCGTTAATTGGCTGAAATATTGTTCTACGTTATTTGAAACAGGTTTTATTCGTTGAACAGACAAATCCCAGCTAATATGGGTAATTCAATGATTATGCTTAATATAGTCATTAGGACCCGACAGATTATTTGGGTATAAATATTTTATCTCCAGCTACTGCTGAAAATCATCAAAGTCCATTTTGTTCATAGTTACTTGCTTTATCACATGTTTATTCATAACGTCTTTTACACTATATTTACTATTAAGTTCCGAGCAGTTCGATGTAGTTTAATCGTTAATTGGCTGAAGCATTGTTCTACGTTATTTGAAACAGGTTTTATTCGTTGAACAGACAAATCCCAGCTAATATGGGTAATTCAATGATTATGCTTAATATAGTCATTAGGACCCGACAGATTATTTGGGTATAAATATTTTATCTCCAGCTACTGCTGAAAATCCATCAAAGTCCATTTTGTTCATAGTTACTTGCTTTATCACATGTTTATTCATAACGTCTTTTACACTATATTTACTATTAAGTTCCGAGCAGTTCGATGTAGTTTAATCGTTAATTGGCTGAAGCATTGTTCTACGTTATTTGAAACAGGTTTTATTCGTTGAACAGACAAATCCCAGCTAATATGGGTAATTCAATGATTATGCTTAATATAGTCATTAGGACCTGACAGATTATTTGGGTATAAATATTTTATCTCGAGCTACTGCTGAAGATCCATCATTCTGAAAATAATATTGTCTCCAATTATTGTAGAGTTGTGCACCATGCTACCATCCTCCATTACTTTTATGGAGTTGTTGAACATGTTGGCTATACAACCAAATGCAGTGCTAAGGCTAGATATCTTTTGATGAAACGCTTCTTTCAAAGCACCACTGATATCACACTTTGCTCCACCTACCCCAAACCATGGAACTGCTAACACTGGACAATATACAATCGAAGATCGTTTGGTTCGTTTGATGTCATCTAGGAAATTCGGTCCTTCACTGAGTTCTACTTTCCAAGATATATCAAATTCTTGAAAAACTGAGTTTAAAGCTATTTTCCCCTCCAAGGGAAGACAGTGAATCCCGTCTACGAAACAGGTTTTATTCGTTGAACAGACAAATCCCAGCTAATATGGGTAATTCAATGATTATGCTTAATATAGTCATTAGGACCCGACAGATTATTTGGGTATAAATATTTTATCTCCAGCTACTGCTGAAAATCGATCGTGTTCTTTTTCTATGAGTAGTAATTCGTTGGTCGAAGATCCCACTTCTGACACCAATGTTATAATACTCGTTCTTGTAATCGATTTACGATGCGACGGGTTCAAATCTTCGATTATATACTCCAAACAGTTATTAGTTATTAAAATTTATTTACAGAAGAAATCAACTAATCGTTTATTTCTAGCAAATTCAAATTAACGCAACAGCTAACTTTTAAATTGTTTAAAATCTATCGCTATGACAACGTCAACAAACAAGTCAAATATCGCTTTAAATAATTCACCGAATCGCTATTCACGAATTTCACTAATCACGAATCTTCTTGCGACGTGCGCTTATATACTCATCGCAAGCGTCGTTTCTAGATTCTTCTAGATAGTCCGATTCTAGCATACTCTAGAATGCTCCAGTCACTAGTACATTCTAGAATACGCTAGAATCTAGTGCGTTCGGTAGCACGGTTATAACAATATTATAAAACATGGCGATGTCAAAAGCATTTGGCTTCACATTTGTTACAACAGATAATTGATGTAGCTACGTTTTTAAAATAAATTCTGCTAAAATTTTTCCAAATTTCACTTTTAGAATTTTCTTGTGCTTTTAAAGAAACGTTTTTGATTTTGGACAGCATCAATTTAATCAAAAATTCTTTATAAATTACATCTACCAGTGGATCAAATTCAATATTTTTTACCTCGATGATAAACCACGCCGTAAATAAAATAACTACTTCTTTCAAAGTAAACAGGAAAAAGAAAATGGTTGCTTCAACGGCTTCCAAAGATATTAAGCATAGTAAAAAAACGAATTGATATTGAATTAATGATAAAGTTTGTGCGAGGCTTAGGTAAATAAAAAATAAATTTATGGTCTCTTTGTTTTATTTACGTAAGTTGTTTTATTTAATAAGTTCTGGTGCCCTTGTATTAATTTGATAATTGACATAATTTAGAATATTACAAATTATTATACGTCTTTTTTATTTGTCTGCAGGTCTAAGTAAACCTTTTGACTACATGACGAAAGCGAAGACAGATCAGATCAGTGGTGTGGATGTGATCAAGCTATGAATTCTGACAGACCTGGATCCCATAATGATGCTAAATAAAAACCTCTCATTAAGAATTTCATCTCTTCACTTCATTGATTTGCATTTACTGAACTGGTGTGATTTGTTCTTGCCATCGTCCATAAATACAATAAAAAATTAAAAAAAACTCAATGTTTCATATTTTGTAAAATTGAAAAGTTCCCATTTTCCAAAAAATCAATTAATTAGTTTATAAAGCGCTATTTCCGCGATGTTTAACTGCGCTTCTCAATGAATTTTTCAAACATAAATGATGGGAGGAGTAGTCAGAGAAGGAGGTAGAGAGTTCCAGAAAAAGCAAACGTAGATTTTGCAAAAGAGTGACACGAGTTAGGAAGAAGTGAGAACAGGAAGACGATCGTAAACCAATAAAAGGTTCTTGAGCGCCCTACCAAAACTCAGAAGAACATTATAGATGAAAACAATAATATAATATTGCTGTGTACTGTTGCATTCACTGAGTAGAAGTACTGAGGTGATTTATGTATTACTCAGTTCTATTGGTCAAGTTGCGTGCGTGCGTGTGTTGTACGTTAAGATACGAAGATGTCAAAATTCTCTAATATGAAATCGTTATTAACTCTGATCATTGGAAGCGTGTGAAGAACGTGTAATATATTAATTTTTTCGGACCTGTAATCTGTGTGTGTGTGATTTTGTGTGCTAAGTGTGAGCACGAAAATATGTTTATGCGCATTAAATTTCTCAATATTAAACTAGCCAATAATAAAAATTCGTTATTTTTTGTTTATTTTTATTATTGTTATAGTTGTTATTAATTTAACTACAATATTACTCACGGCAAATAATACAAATAAAATTATGAAGAATTTCTCTTCGTGATTCACAGTTGGCAGCAGCAAAACTTTCGAAACAATGGCCAGCTAGCACTCCTCTAATCCTTCACCATCTCTCAATATCACTCACCCACATCATCATCTCTCTCAACAATATATTTTTTATTTGACCTCAAAAAAACATAAAATTAAGATACAGGATGACCGTGAGGAGTCCGCATGTGACTCATCGAGCACAGCCACCTTTACAAGAAATTTCTAATTAATAATATCAATCATGAGACGAGATGAGTTAGTATGTTTGATGTGTCAATGATTACAAGTATGTATGAATAAATGTGAATGAGTGTGAAAGAATGTGAAAGAGTATGAATGAGTGTGAATGATGAATACATTAGATGATTATACTGAAGCGTTCAGTAAAATATTTTTCAGTTTTTTTCTAAATGTTGCCTGCACTTTTGTATATAAAACAGAATTTAAATCAAAATTAATTATAAAATTATTCCATATCCGTGGTCCGTTGCATAAAATATGAAAAAATAAAATGTTTGTTTTCGATTTATTGCAACGAATTATGTTTCTGTGCCTATTTGTCAAAACAAAATTATAATAATCACAAAAAACTTTGGGTAGCAGTCCTGCGTAATGTTTGAAAACAAAAGTAGCACAGTGATACATGTGAAGATTTCTGAAGTTTAAGTTGCGTGTTGAGAGAAATAAAATGTTTGTGACGCA
>NW_008705261.1:769807-771671 GCF_000326865.2 Helobdella robusta
CAGTCTGTTGTTTTTGAACCATTGAATAACCGATTGAACATCATTATTGATCTCATTTATCAACACATTTATTTTTTTATTACTCTTGAATAGGTTCGTGTCATCAGCATACATGACATAATTAAAGCTGTTTGAGGAGTTTGGTAGGTCATTGATATAAATGGTGAACAACAAGGGGCCAAGGATGCTGCCTTGAGGAACTCCTGAATTGATCTTTTGCAGTCTTGAATCATTTTCATTCCATCTTACGTACTGCCATCTATCACGCAAATAACTTTCTAGCAACTTTGAGGCAATCCCTTGTATTCCATAATGTGCCAACTTACTGAGAAGAATTTCATGATCAACACAGTCAAAAGCCTTGCTCAAATCCAAAAAAATACCAGCAGTGAACTTTTTTTCTTCTGATGCCTTACCAATGCTGCGAACTAGTTCAAGTATTGCCATTTCAGTTGAAAATTTTTTTCTAAATCCATATTGACTCACCCACATCATCATCTCAACATCACTCACCCACATAACCATAGTGATATAGAATGTAATGAAATTGGTGAAGAAGATAATGAAGGCGATTCTTATTTTTGAACATGGGAACCCACTGCGCCATCCAGAACAGCATCACTATTACTGACGTCTGCTTCGGCGGGCACACACACACAAATGTACATAAATATTATATATCTATACATAACTGGTTGGCCAAATGGTGTAATGGTTAAGTTGCTTGGTAACTGGATTCGAATGCGAAGAGATTTCAGCCCACCACATTCAATTCACGCGTATTAATTTCGCAGTGTGTTCGTTTGTGTGTTTGTTCGTTTGTGTGTGTGTTCGTTTGTGTGTGTGTTCGTTTGTGTGTGTCGTGTTGTTGATACATCTGCGAATTAGTTTTAAAAGAAATAATATTAATATATATTGATACATAAAATAAATATTGATTTGTTCTATTATTAAGTCTTCATATCATAATATTATTATAACCGTTTATTTGTAAATATATATATATTACGTTTTTTGGAGTAATAGAAATGTTGAAAGGGCCCTAAACTAAATGGCTCCTATAACTATCGCCCGAAATATCAAAAATCTAAAAATTATTTTACGAATATTTACTGTTGGCAATGATGCCATTGACGAGAGATGAACAATTTGATCACGTGGTTTGCTGTAGTGTGGAGGAGGAGGAGGAAAGGGAGGAGGATGCTAGGACAACGATTGTCATGATAATGATGACGATAATTTCGATGGTGAGGACAACGACGATGATGGTGGATGACGATGTTGATTTGGGTGATGATGATGATGATTGGGGCAATGTGGTGGGGATGATGGTAGTCTACTTATAAGAATGAATCACCTAACGTCAGGTTAATGACGTTGTTTGACTGTTTGTATTGTTTGTTGTTGTTTGATTTTTGTTGTTGTTGATGTTGTTGTTTGTTGTTGTTTATGTCGTTGTTTAAGTTTTAATTATTAATATTGATATTTGCGATGTGAATCATTGTATCTGCTAGCAAAATGTTGTTGTCAGGGTTATCAATTTCTGCGAACATTTAGATTTGTAAATGAAAATTAAGCAATTTAAGAAAACATGAATAAATGAATGAATGAATGAATGAATGAATGAATAAATGAATGAATGAATGAATGAATGAATGAATGAATGAATGAATGAATGAATGAATGAATGAATGAATGAATGAATGAATGAATGAATGAATGAATGAATGAATGAATGAATGAATGAATGAATGAATGAATGAATGAATGAATGAATGAATGAATGAATGAATGAATGAATGAATGAATGAATGAATGAATGAATGAATGAATGAATGAATGAATGAATGAATGAATGAATGAA
>NW_008705261.1:771962-791946 GCF_000326865.2 Helobdella robusta
ACAACAACAACAATAATAATAATATTTAAAATAATAATATATAATAATAATATTTATAATAATAATAATAGCAACAACAGTAATGGTAATAATAATATTAATAAAAATATTAATAATTTAAACGTCAAATAGGAGCATTGTCATGATCGAAAAAGCTTGAAAATAATACATGAATCATCGAATCTTCTTGGGTTAGCAAACAATGGAAAAGATAGAGAAGATGCCTTTTGTTGTGTTATAATTACACACACATTCACAAGCACATACACACACATACATACGCATACATACATACATACACACATACATACGCACACATATACACACACGCACACTGACATACTTATAATAAATGAATGAGTGAATGAATGAATGAATGAATGAATGAATGAATGAATGAATGAATGAATGAATGAATGAATGAATGAATGAATGTATGAATGAATGAATGTATGAATGAATGAATGAATGAATGAATGAATGAATGAATGAATGAATGAATGAATGAATGAATGAATGAATGAATGAATGAATGAATGAATGAATGAATGAATGAATGATTTAATTAATAAATTTAATTAATAAATTTAATTAATTAATGAGTGATTGAATTAATTAATTTAATGAATGAATGAATACATAAATAATTATATTTTTACAATATTCTATAAATTCTACCGAATGTTTGGCGTTAATATGCCTGTAGTTCGTTTTTTCCATTTTTCTCACTAAAGTTTTTTGGTGAACATTTATTTTATTAAAATTCAAAATAAATTTATTTTCCGAATTCATGCTGCAAATACAAAGGCCATATTACGATTCCGAATGAATCATCATCAGTGCAAGTTGAAAATAAGTTTATTTTGAATTTTAATGAACTAAACGAACTATATCAACTATATATAACTTGTATTTAATAGATATTATACATATTAAAAAATATATATTTTATACATAATAAAAAAAATATATATATAGTACATAAAATATATTATATCTATAATATATATAGTAAATATATATATATATATATATTATAATATATATAGTAAATATATATATATATATTATAATATATATATACATATATATATATATATATATATATATATATATATATATTATAAATACGTAATATAAGCGTTACTTATAATAGAACGTAATAGAATGTAATGAAGAAATAAGGAAGAATATAGCACGTATAAAGGACCAGGTTCAATCAATTTGAACTTCTGAAATTATTAAGGTGAGTATCGGTTGTTTTTCCTCTTTTAAAAGTTTAAATGTTAAATGCGAAATATATGTACGTAAAATTGCCTTATTTTATTAGGAAGTTTGTCAATCAATATGACAATGATAATAATAATAATATTAATTGGGAAATAATTTATGAACGTGTTTGTTGTTGCAAATGTGTGGAATGGTTCAAAGTTGTAAGATTGAAATAACCCACGTGGCCTTCAGTTGCTGCGAACATCAAACATCATCATTCCCTCATTCCATACACTTCGAAATGTTTCAAACCACCTCAAATTCTCTCACTTCTTCGACCAGCACTTCAACATTACCATGACCACTACCACCACACCACAACACTACCGTCCATTAGACTTCTTTTAAACGCTCAGGTTTACATTAACAAAACTTCTTTCGCGTTAGAACCTGGTTCGCGCTGCATAACTGTTTATCGGCACTGTAGTGTTCTGAGAAACCAGCATCCCCTTCGCATGTAACAACACAAATGGTGGTTGTTGGACTGATGTGATTGGGCAAGAGAATGTTAACAATTAAACCACTAATTAAAATTTCAACTCAACTTTATTTTGACATTTTATTTCAGAGAAATTTGATGAGTGTTTCTTGCTTCCGCTCCAGAAGTTGGAGTGTCAATTCTCATTGACGTCATTATCTTTTCCTACAACAACTGGAGGCATGCTGAAAATGTTGAAATTAATGTTGCCAACTTTGCTGTTGATGGCACTTCTCCAAGCCTCAACAAGTTCTACAACTCTCGAAGATGAAAGATTTATCTGTGGCCTGCAGTTGGTGGAATCAAGTGTCTACCAGCCTTACTCCGGGTACGTGGTTGGATGGTGCTATGGTGGAATGGGGTTTGATGCTGTTTATGTCGTGTCGTTTACACGTTATTACAAATTTTATTTTGTTTCGGCGAGTTAAAGCGCAATTTTTGAAAATGACATTACAGTAGAGTTAAAAACTTTGCATATAGGATGGAGTGTAGAATCAGGAAGACCATTATAGAGCGAGTTACAATAATCAATCTTAGACAAAACTAAAGAAGTAACAAGTTAAATAATTTTGTATTCAGAGGCAAATTTCCAAATTTTTATTTTAAAGAATATTGGAGGCATTCATGTTTATTGTAGGAAAGTATATTTAGCACTTTTTTTTCTAATCAAATTTGCTTTCTGACCGGATTCAAAAACATTAGATGCAAAATTGAAAATAAAATTCCGCATCTTTCGAGTCTGAAAGAAAAAATATGTAAATAAGAGAAAACTATCAAATATGAAAATTTAGAAGATGTTGGACTTCGTTAACAGAGCTACATAAATAGATAGTAAAAAATAATCAAAAAGTTGTCACCCTCACACAGAAACAGGGCTGCAATGGTGAATCTGAAAAACACTTTACTCTCCATTGCGTATTTGGCCAATTTGACGCATTGGTGTAGGAGCACCTGCGATTGCAGCGAAACTGACAAGAAAGACCTCTATACAAAGGAGTAAGCATATTTCTAATATAGTTTTTATCAAACCTTGATAAGCCTAATGACACATCCACATCAAAACATGTATACAACTACGAATGCATCAAAACAAACTCCAAATCCAACCCAGGTACCCCTTTCCAATCACTTGCAAAACTTTAATGAAAATAGAGACGCACATTTTGTGCCGCTGTGAGGATGGATACGAGCAGAACAGATACAATGTCTGCGTCCCAATAGGTTGGTTCAGTTTTTTTTATCAGTTGGTTTGTGCTGTTTTATATTATACAGAACAGTTTACAATTAACATTCTACATTAACTAAATTACATTTAAATACTTGCCGTTTTTTTAAATCTGGGAATGTATTAATTAAAAACAAGATGTCGAATTTGAAGACTAATTATTACAACGATGGCAATTTTTTATAATTTATATTAGTTTATGATAATAAATTAAAATTAGTACAAAAAATTTAAGATAACAAGATTTAAGACAAAAGTATTTTTGAGTATGAATGGCAGGAACATAATTTAAGTTTGCTTGAAATCTTTAATCGATTTCAAATGAACTCAACCCATTTATTTCTAATTAATGCATCCGTAGAACCCATAAAGCTTTTGGACCCCTTATTGGATTTGACCCCTCTACAGACAACCACCCAAGCTGTCCTGTTCCCACCCCTGCCTGCTTCGATGATGTCACCGCTCGTAATCGGCCTGATCATTTTGGGAATTCTGCTGCTGCTACTTCTCTGCCTGCTCATCCTTCTGCTCTGTCTCTGCTGTCGTAAAAGGAAGAAAAAGGAAGAGAAGAAGGACCCGGAGAAGAAGGTGGAAATGCCAGACCTGCCTAAGAATGACTATTCCTATCTTCCACAAGTTTTCAAGGTGACCGTTGAAAAGGAAAGTGACGATTACGACTTTTTGAAGACAGATTTTGACTTGAAAGTGGCAGGAGCTGACGACGGAGGTTATGCCAAAATAGGCACGGGAAAAGGAGAGCCAGACGACAAATTGAAGTTGGAAGTTGGAAATAGTGAGAAAAGTGGGAAGAAAGTTGAAGTTGCTGGCAACATATACTCCGAAGAGCCAGGAGTTGCCGATGGTCCTAAAAAAAAAGGCACTGTGGTTCATATCGCGGTTGGTGAGAAGGAGGAGGAGGAGGCCACAGACTACATTTACAGTGAGATCAAATGTTAGGTGGGGCACGAAAGATCAGGGATAATATATTTTGCAAAGCAAAAACCTCTAATATTCAAAGTAATATATATATATATATAGTATATATAATATATATATACATATATAAGTTATATATATATATATATATATACGATGTAATTTTTATATTTTATTTTACAAAAACTAACTTCTCTAACACATTATTTGCCATATCAATCAACCTAACACTAACCTTATTTACTGATACACACACGCCACACACACACAATTTAAATATACTTATTATTGTTTGTTTTATTTAACCACATAAGCACCAATGCCAGAGACTAACATTCGTCCTTGTGACTAGCATTTACAAGCTCCGCTACTTCTTCAGCTTAGCTAGCTAGATTCTTTTTTTCTAACCCAACTTAGCTATATATTATTAGCCATATATATGATCATATTCATACTTATATAATGACCGAGCTGATTGACTGGAAACTTACACACACACACACACACACACACACACACACACACACACACACAAACAAACACACACATATATTATATAAACGTTTATACTAATTATTCTTTCAATCCATTCTTGTACTGAATTATACATTTTCAGACTGAGGGCGATTTTGTAATGGGAGGACGACGATGATAATGATATGGGAAGTGGGGTGAATGGATGGATGGGTGGATGATGAAGAAATGAATGAGATAAAGTTAAACAAAGATTGATAGAAGGAAAGATGATTGTTGCGACACAAACTTGATGAATGGTGGAATGCGAATGAATGAATGCATGAGAAGAACAGACATCACGTGAACATTTCATTTAAATCAAGTAATGAACACAAAACTAACGCCAAATATATTTTATTTGATGGAAAAATTATTTGAAAAAATAATTTAATTCATCTATTGAGAATATTTCTCCAAAAAGCCTGGAGAATGAAACATAATTATACATTTACAACATAATAAACCATTATTAACCCTAACAAATGGTCAACAACTTAAGCAGCGAAACTAACGACAAATATATTTTATTTCTTGGGTTTCATTTCATACAAGGGTTCAGGCAGAGGTAGAGATGGAAGTTAATTAATTAATTAACTAATTAATTAATTAAATCACGATTAAAACTTTACTCTTCCTCTCCATAATAACTGTTTATTATTTAAAAAAAAATAATTTCATTCTTTAAATCAAAATATGAAAAAATATCATTGAAGAATTTTCACAACGAACTACCAACCGATCCATCGAATGACATCCAAGTTAATATTTAAAAAAAATTATTACATGAAATGGCGGGCATAAGTTTAAAACAAAAACAAATTCAATCGCTTATCAAAACCACTAATTAGTTAATTACTGACAACCTACCAACCACAGCTTGTCGATCGTCAACTGCCAGTCATTCACAGCCAAACAACGAACATCAACCACCAATCCTTAATAACCAGCCACCAACCACCAATCCTTAATAACCAGCCACCAATCATTGATAACCAACCGCCAATCATCAATCGCCAGCCATCAGTCGACAGCCAATCTCAGATGAAGATATAACAACAACCTAACAAAAACTTGAAACATCAGAAACAGAAGAGAAATCAAACTATTTATAATCAATTCGATTTTAAACGAAATGGAAATAAGAATGAAATAAAGAACGGAAACGATAATAATCTCTGTGGCTTGCAACGCCACTCTCCTTACCGCGCTGTCGCCAGGTCAGAATCATTACAGCAGCTGTCGTTGCTTCAGCAGTGGCTGCAGCAGCTGTTGTTGTTACAATTTCTTAACGTCACGAATATCTACACTCAATAATGTCCAATAACGACTTACTTTTACGGTAAGATGGTTCGCTGGACAGCTTATGCGTATATGCATGTGCTCAAATGAGAAGATTCACATGTGCCAACAACCATAAACCCAAACAGGTGAACTGAAAGAACGAACTTCTCCGTATCACTACAATCATATGACATACATAAATACATACATATATACATGCATACATACAAACATATACAAACATACATACAAACATATACATACGCATGTGCAGACATAAGCGTATACATACAGACATTACTCCCAACAAATACACCCAACAAACCATCAGACGACAACAATATTCATAATAAAAACAACACAACAATGAAAAACTCGTTGCAATATGAAGGTGACAACAATGGTGTTGACGATGGTGATGATGAAGATAAGGAAGATGATGATGACGATGATGATGATGGTGGAGAAGATGATGGTGACGATGGTGGTAAAGATGATGATGAAGATGGTGGTGAAGATGATGATGAAGATGGTGGTGAAGATGATGATGAAGATGGTGGTGAAGATGATGATGAAGATGATGGTGAAGATGATGACAGAACACTCTCCACGTGTGATTCAATTCGACAAGTCGTAGGCTTCCATTCAAGTCAGTCTCATTAATTTATTTAGGTCAGGTCGTTTGATTAATTTGGGTCAGATTACTAGATTAATTTAGGTCTGATTTTTAAAATAAGTGACGATATTAATAAAGACAAAGATGGGTTATTTCCCAGACCCTCACCGGTCGAAATCAAAATTCAAACACACACACACACACAAAAACACATGGAAAAAGATGCACGTACAGACAAATAAAAAAACACAAACATCTAAAGCCACGTACCTGTACAGACGCATGCAAACGTCCAAATAATGCACACGCACATGCACACACACTCAACGCTTCAAGTCAAATCACGGACGAGAGGTGATTCACATTGCAAAAAAATCACAAAAACATAATCAACATGTATGTACTCCTTTATAAACATATTCAAACACATACCAAATAAAGTACTATATATATATATATATACACACACACACACACACACACACACACACACACACACACACACACATATATATATATATATATATATATATATATATATATATATATACATAACATACACTGAATGAATTGATTCAGCGGAATCAACAAGGTCCAAAGAACTGAAATCATCAATAATGCTCATGCACGTTAACAAAATAAAAACTGCTCGCATTGGATAGAAATAATAAATATGCTGGTGAGAGATGTCATTGACCTCCACCCACATCAATGAAACTCCTCCCATAACGGCGTAACTCTATTCACATCAACATGACTCCTCCCACATTACCGTAACTCCGCCCACAATAACTGCCAATCAAACCCATTCCCGCGGATTTTTCAGGACTTGCAGCAACTTTTCTTCCTTGGAGCCAGGAGCGGGACTGTGCATGTACTCCCATTTCTGGGGAGGATGGATTGTGTGGGGGAGGTGGTGATGATGATGATGAGGTGGAAGTGGTGATGATGATGATGAGGTGGAAGTGGTGATGATGATGATGATGAGTGGCGTTGGTAGTATTGCTGATGATGACGAAGATGACAGTACAATTAGCAGTGAATGATGAAGCAACGGATGACTGACGCATGAACATTTCAACGTAGATTGACGATCAATCAGGTAGCAGTGCGAGCAGAACTCCACCAGGGGGGGGGAACAAATGAGAACTTACGGCCAAGAGAGGCAGTGACATGAGGATGCTTTCAATCCGGGCCTCAGGGGTGACCAGGCCAAACTTGGTCCCACGATCATACACCAGGTTGAACTCCACATACCTGCCCCTCCTCAACAACTGCCACTGCCTGTGGGGGAGGGGTTCAGGGATGATGACTTGCATTTTAAGAAGTCAGCCACTTTTATGTGAGAAATGTAATCTATCAGGTCCCATCAGCATTGTAACCATCACGTTCGCCATCATTCTCATAGCTATCGTCATCAACATCACTCTCAACTTCATAATCATCATCATTACCATTGCCACCACCATCGTCGTCATCACCACCATCGTCATCATCATCGGCATCGGAACAGACCTGTCAGCATGTGTGTAAGGTTCATTCTTATGCTTCTTGACGATGGGGATGTAGGCGGGTATCACAGACTCCGCACACTCCTGCAGTACAAACAACAATCAATTAACCATTATGATGGCTCAGACGGTAGGAAAGCTACTTTTCACAGTTGCGTGGCGACCTGGTTCGAATGCACATAAACTCTCACATAATTTACCGGACGAGCTTCTCAAGTAAGCAGCAGGCAGGATTGTTGTTGCGGTGGCTTGTGGGATTGTTGATGAGTTGAGCGCTTCATAGAAACTCCGCTAATTAATAACGACGACACCGACAACATAATGAACTTAATCACTAAAAAAGATGCACGAGTGACAGAAGTAACGAAGGCGAACCTTAATGAACTTGAAGCAGTGTTCTCTGTCGGGACCATCGAGGTCGTCGAAGAAAATCCCGCCCACACCACGTGCCTCACCTAACGACAAGCAGCATCAAAAAAATATTAAAAATTTTGAACAGGAACAGCTGCAGATGAGTCGACAACAAAAAAACATAATATATGTATAATCGACAGAAAAAAAAAAATTATGCCACCATGAACACGACAGCCACAAGATCAAAGAGTGAGCCAACCTTCGTACCCCCACCCTCATTCCCCCATAACCCCAGTCACCTCGATACGCAATGTAAAAGTACTGGTCACACCACTTCTTGAACGTCTGGTAGTAAGATGCGTCGGATTGGTCACACGCATTCTTCAAGGTCAGGTGGAAATTTCTCGCGTCCTTCATGATTGGTACAAAAGAGGAAATGGTGAAAGAAAGAGAGAGAGAGAGAGAGAGAGAGAGAGAGAGAGAGAGAGAGAAAGAGAGAATAGAAAAAGGTGAAAAAGGTATGAACGCAAGAAAGATTGTTTGGAAGTACTCATCGCAATATAATAAAACATGTCAATCATCTTATCTATCCAACTTCATCTCCACCACGCCAACCTAACGTCAAACATCAACCAGCCACCATCAGACATACACCCACAGAACCCCACCAACAAACCTCCTCATCGAGGATATACGGGGTAAGATCAGTGCCTCCACCAAACCACCAAATCGTCTTGCCGCTATTTTTGTCGTACACCTCAAAATATCGGTAGTTGAAGTGCAGTGTCGGCACTTTGGGGTTTCTCTGGAGGTGGCATTTATGATCGTGACTAACAAAGGGAGTGAATATTCAAGGGGTTACGACAATATAATGGTCAATTTTCGAACTATCTTGTTACTTATGCAATTACGGTCACACAAAACAATTTTGTCCAGCCAGTTCCTATCTCAGGCATGAGAATAGGAGGAATGAAATTTAGAAAACTGTCTGTTACTTTCGGAAACTAATTTAAACGCCACAATTTTTACGGACCTACTGAAAGCATCTTTATCTATTTTTTCATTTATTTATTTACAAACGCACACACGCACACACACACACACCATAACTGTTTCAGTAATGAATTATTAAATAATAACTGATCTTTTTCCATGTTAATAGCAGAATTGACACCTGTAACATGCAACCCACCGGGCGTGTGTAACAATAACCCCATATAAGAGTCCGTTTGTTACATTAGGGAACCCATATAATTTTTTATTTTTTTTTCATTCATGTTAAATATATAAATCAGCTTTAAATGTTTTAACAGGTGCTTGAAACATACAAAAAGTAAAGATATAGCTTTCCTAAGAACAACAGATTCATAGCAAGATTTATTAAAGTCGTAACGTACACAAACGGCTCCCATAAAAGATAAAAATACGCATTAAATATTATGTATTTATGTATATGTATATATGTATATATGTATATATATATGTATATATAAATATATGTACACAATATATATATATATATATACATATATATATATATATATATATATATATTGTATTTTTCAACCAAATTTTTATTCCGAAATGAAGAAATTCACTTCTATTGGTAAGTTATTATACACAGTTTAGATTGTTTTTTTTTTTCAGAAAATAATTATTGGATATTTCAAACTACCCTATATAAAAGTCTAACTATATAATAACTAATATAAAATTAATTTTCCAGTGCGTAATGGTGCAAGAGGCCAGCGGGAAGTGGGGGTTTGGGAGTTTCCGAAAGGAAAGATCGAAAAAGGTGAAGAGCTTGTTGATTGCACTAAGTTAGTTACATTTTAATTTGATAACTTTATATTATTATTTGTAATAAAATATACCAAAAAATAATTAACATCTCAATATTAACTTAATTAGTGTAAATTAAAATTATGAAACATTTAATATTTTAAATAATGTAAATGCAGTGTTGGGGAGTAACAAATTACTAGTAACAAAATTACTGTAACAAATTACTTTTTCCAGTAACAAATAATTGTAACAGATTACTTTTTGTGCAGGGTAGCAAGTAACAGTAACAAATTATTTTTTTGCAGTAACAGTAACAAATATTATGCACTTTTGTTCTTCGTTACTTTTTTCAGCAGTGCGTGATTTATAACCATCATTGGTTGTCCTGTTGCGGCTCAGTCGTTCATTAGACGAACCATTTCCATGACTTGCCAATTTAATATTCTATGCTTGTATGCACTTCCTTTTCTTGTTTATGTTTACTCTCAGTCTCAGCATTTCACGTGGTTTGTGATTTAGTAAGTTGCGCGGATTTAGTTGGCATAATGGAAGACGAGAAGGAATTGGATTCAACTGATAATGAAGTAGGCCAAGTAGCTTGGATGGAACAACTGAAGGAATATTTTAACGTAGTTAAAGAAGAAGGAACGAAATAATGCCTGAATGGGATGCAATGAATTATCTACAACACCCAATTTTTATTCCGCAGTCATCCGATGAATTAGCAAATGCTGTCATTTACAACTGAATTGAACAACATACATAACTGAATGGACATTAGCTTGTGTTTGTCTATTTTTTTAAATATTAGCGAAATAATATTTAAAATTGAATGATGTGTGAACTTGTACAGAAGAAGCATCCAAACGTCTTGGAGAAAGTAAAAGAATGCCGGAAGAGGAAGGCTGCAAAGAAAGCCTGCATACAAGCAACTGTGACAACATGCACCCCACTTGGTAGTTCTGTAATTTCGCAGGCGAAGGTCGATCAGCTGGTGACAAACTTCATTGTCGAGTATATGGAGCCAATGAGCATCGTCGAATCTCAACCCTTCATCGAGCTTGTTCAAGGTCTCCAGCCAACAAAGAAAGTTTTGTCGAGAAAAACTCTTAATGGTTAGTTCAATCTCTATAATATAATATGATTTTTTGTGGTTCGTCATATTAATTGCTTATTTTGAACGATGTCAAATAAAAGTAAATACAATCCTTAAGACCCTACTAAATTTGCAACACGCGTCTTTCTGTTTACAGATAAGTTGGACAAACTCGCGGACACGATGAAGGAAAGCATCTGTGCAGCGCTCAGCAAAGTCGATCATGTGTGCACAACAGCGGATATCTGGTCATCCAACAACAGGAGCTTTCTAGGCATTACAGCGCACTGGATTGATCCTGATACTCTGGAAAGACGTTCAGCGGCTTTGTGCTGTGAGCGCATGAAAGGGCGTCACACGTATGATTGCATTGCTGTTAGGTTAAATGCTGTACATACGGCGTATCGTATTAACCACAAAGTACTGATGACAGTAACTGACAATGGTTCGAACTTTGTTAAAGCATTTAAAGAGTTTGCAAATGATGGTAGTGTAGTTAGTGATGATGATGATAACAATGTTGCCTTTGTTGATGTTGATGCATTGCTAAGTGAACCAGAGCATGATGAGGACAGTGACTTATATTTACCCCCTCATCAGCGTTGTGCTGCTCACACATTGAATTTGATTGCTAGTCATGATATAGAAAGTGCAAATAGTGATGCTGTTTACAAAAAACTCTCTCGGTCAACAATGGTCAAGTGTTCTGCATTGTGGAACAAGACTTCACGTAGCACACAATTTGCAGATATTGTGCGTGATAAGTTTCACACTTCCTTCATTGTGCCTAATGCTACACGTTGGAACTCGTACTTTAATGCAGTTGACAAAGTGAGACAGGTCCTTGAAAAACAATCTGAGGACAATATTGCTGAAGATTTTGTAGCTCTTGAGGTCCCACAATTTCGTCCCAATGACATCCTTTTCTTGAAAGAGTATTGTTGTGTTAAGCTGCATTGGACATACTCCAAGCAGAAACGAAGTGTTTTATTGGGTTTTTGTTGCCAACGTTAATGTCATTGCGTACAAAGTTACTAACAGTAAAACCAACTTTGAAGTTGGCAGCGCCTTTGCTTACTGCTGTTTTATCCGGCCTTGATAAGCGATTTCAAGGTTATGATGAACGTCATGATTTGATCATAGCTAGTGTCACATTGCCTCAGTTTCGTATGAGATGGATTGACAATAACGACAGGAAAAAGATTGCTCGTAGTTTACTGTATGACGAGTTGCAGGCTGCTAAACAGCAGCAGCAGGTCACTGAGCCTGATACTGATGACAAGCATGAGTCAGGTACTGTGTCAGATGATGAATTTTTTTCGTTTGCAAATGAACCACGTGACAACGTTGATGCTGCTGCAGAACTTGATTTGTATTTAAGTGATAATTCTCGTGAAATTGCATGCATGCAAAAATACCCGGGTATTTACCCATTACCTTCAAGTGCACCGGTTGAGAGACTTTTCAGTTTAGGGGGTCAGATACTGGTTCCTAGAAGGAATCGGATGACTGATGAGCATTTTGAGCGTCAACTGCTTTTGCGGGCAAATAAATTATTTTCTGCCAAATAAGTGATTTATGTACATTGCAAATTTAGGTGCTACCAATTACATGTATCTTATTGACTATCTTTCTATGTATTGTATATGTATATTCATGAGCGCACCTATTAATGTTGATATTGAGAATATATGAAAGAGTACTTGCAGCGTCTGTTTACATGTATGCTGTACTGTAGTAACAAAAAAGTAACTTTGTTACTTTTTATAGTAACAAGTAACAGTAACAGATTACTTTTCTATAAATATAACAAGTAACAGTAACAAATTACTTTTTCCCAAAGTAACAAGTAAAAATAACAAATTACTTTCAATGAGTAACAAGCACAACACTGTGTAAATGATATAATTTCTGGTATACGAAGAAACAGGTTTGCTTATTGAAAACGCAATAGACGTCAATAGTTACGTCAAAAATCGTAGATATGGTCAAACATATCGACTCTATTATGTCACTGCTGGAGTCTCCCTGAGAACAACATTCCAACCAAGAAAAGAAATTAAATAATGGTTTGTTTGTTTCATTATGCCTCGATAGACTGAGAGCATAGAACCGATATATATATATATATATATATAGATATATATAGATCATAATTTTTACAATATTTTATAGATTCTACCGAAGCATTCCAAAACCTGGAATTAAATTGCCACTATATGAACAAACCCAACAAGATTGAGAAAATTATCGAGATAGAAAAACTCATGATATTAATAAACGACGCTGAACGTCTAAGTAAAATAAATGTAAACCCTTCTATTGCCATTGAACTTCAAGCTGAAGCCAAGAAACAACGTGGTAGTATCCAAAGCAAGCTGCTCACCGATGAAATGAAAGAAGCGGCAAAACAACTGAGGGAAACTAAGGACATTGTAGTACGACGTGTTTACAAACAGAGAAGAAAATAAATTCATAACCACGGTCTACTTAAAAACCAACGAACAAAGGACTCTGTCTCATTAGGATTGGTGAGTGCACTAGAACATTCCTAACCAGTACGATCAGTGCCAGGGCGTATACTCACTCATAAAAAGCCGAAGATAGAGAAAAAGAACTCCAACGAGTAACCAATATATATATATATATATATATATATATATATATATATATATATATATATATATATATATATGAGATTGTGTTGTAGTCATTTTGAACACTTATTTATTCCCTATAACGAGTTTAATTAACTGAATATTTCAAATACAGGCGTGTTCCCTTGGTTTAAAATTAAAGACCTCCCTTGTGACAGAAACGATCCAACATATCAGAAAAATTTAAACATAAGGGCAGAAATGTTAAACACAGCCCATATTTCAACAAACAAATCTTTGGCATTATATCGACATAATACTGGAAAATCATAACCAACCAATAATACACTATTCCAAATTTGTTTTCCTGCTATTAATA
The DNA here is from genome assembly GCF_000326865.2 of Helobdella robusta. Lineage (NCBI taxonomy): Eukaryota > Metazoa > Annelida > Clitellata > Rhynchobdellida > Glossiphoniidae > Helobdella > Helobdella robusta. The sequence continues at coordinate 786,009 of NW_008705261.1, forward strand.
TGTTCTGAAAAAACTGAAAATTATGTTAATAATTTTCAAACAAATTTCTGAAATGGTTGGAGTACAAAGCACAGATTCAAACGTGTGGAGCCACTCTGATGGATCCCAACTTCAATTTGTGAGTTATAATTCACACTGTGTATTCAATACAGACTATAATTATTGCATATATCAAACTATTCTTATATACAAATACAACTAACAACTATTATAACATTATTTTCACACTGCGTAATGGTGCAAGGGACAAGTGAGAAGTGGAGCTTTCCAAAAGGAAAGATAGAAAAAGTTGAGGAGCCCGTTGATTGTGCGATACGTGAGGTTAGGCACGCCTTCCTTTTTTTATTTAAAAAATTAAACTCTGAGAAAGACAGAATCTGTTACACATTCTTATTTTTTATATTATTTATAGCAAAAGTTTTAAATATAATTAATTAATATTTTAATATTAATTGTTTTTTTTGTAATGGAAATCATGAAACATTGAACCTTTTAAACAATGTGAATGATATAATTTCAGGTGTACGAAGAAACAGGTTTTCTCATTGACAACGCAATAGACGTCAATAGTTACGTGAAAAATCGTAGATATGACCGAACATATCGACTCTATTATGTCACTGGAGTCGAGTCTCACTGAGACCAACATTTCAGCCAAGAAAAAGAAATAAAATAATGGTTTGTTTCTGCATTTATCATTGCCTCAATAGATTTAGAGCGTAGAACAGTTAAATATATTTCCAAGAGATTGCAGTCATTTTAAATATTTATTTATTCCAAATAACATCGACGAGTTTAATTTAACTAAATATTTCAATTATAGGCGTACTGAAAGAAGCCAATAGGGCGGATTACTTTTCCGGAATTAGTTTTCCAGTTATTAAAATGTTTCGAAAACACTGAGGATATGTTGGTAACTTGCATAAAAATTACCAAAAATGGTTGGAATACAAATCTCAGATTCTGACGAGTGGATTTGTGACGATCGCCCACTTCAGTCCGTAAGTCATTAAACACTGTATGTATTGTATGCAGAAAAGAATCACCGCATATTTCAAAATACCCTATTTAGCAATCTAAATATTTACATTATTATGCAACGATACAAAGAAGGACGTGACGTGGGAAGTTCTAAAAAAATTGAAGGCGAAAAGGCTGCCGATTGTACAGCACGTTACCTACAACTTGATTTATATTTTTTTGTATAATTTTGAAAAAAATTTGAAATATAATCAATATTTTAACACAAACATTATTTATGAAACATTTTAAATCCAATCAATTAATAATACGCATTATGTTGCTAGAGTAGCCATGCAAAAGCAAACACGGTTTGAATAACCAAAAAAGACATTGTTCAACAAAAATCATCTTTTTTCCAAATTGTGTCAAATCAATAACAACAAATTTGTTTATTCAGTTGATCCAACGGGAAGCAAAATATATGATAGACATGGTTTCAATTTCAAAGGCCTCCTTCAACGCTTGTAGCCAATAACATAGAAGCATGCACCAAAAAAGTGATGCCTACAGAAGACAAGTTAACAAAAAACTTTTTTCTGAGGAAAATGGAACAGATTGCAAAATATTTCAAAAGGTGGAACCCTCAACAACTATGGAAGTACCTGAGACTGGGGAGGCAATCGCACGCAGCTGACAATTAATGCTGTGGACAGCGACAAAATGAAATAGCACATGCTGATGGTTTTGTCTGCATGCTCTCAAATTTTAGTCAGAAAAACATTGAATGCTTGGATTCTTGGATATAAATTATAACAATAAAGAACAACGAGACAGGATATTGTTTGAATTTAAGATATGATTGTAACTGAATTTAAAACATTCCGTTCATTACTGCTCAATAATTACTGCAAAGTTTTCAAATTATTTTGTGCATGTGTTCAAAAAATATTCAAACTTATTTAGCAAATTGTTATTTTCATTTACTTAAATTGTGCTTAACATTTCCAATCAACATTGGAACAACAGCTTGAAATCAGTTCACAATGTTTCTGATTGGCTTAGAAGTGATAACCTTAAACTCCATTGCAGATCTCTCAGTACAACTATTCAACTTAATCTTAATCTAGTAGGTGGTTAATTTATACATGTTTTCAAGCTTGCATGCTTACCATGGTACAAAGTATTTTTTTTACAAAATAAAAAAAATCAAAAGAAAAAAAATTAACATTAAAAAATAAGCAAAAAAATTAACAACAATATAAGCCGAAACAACACCACCAACAACAACGAAACAACATCAACAAAAAAAGCAATAAAACAACAACATACAAACAACAACCAAACAACAAAATAACAACACCATCATCGGTCAAACTGCCACAAATGAAAAAAAACAAAGAGCAGCCGGTGAAGTATTGGCAGAAGTAACAAAGAATGATGTTAGGATCTTTACAGATGGCTCGGCGGATCCCATCAAAAAGGAAGGAGGGACAGCAATGATATCAAATAGGAAACCCAACCCCGTACATAGAATGAAGTCTCAGGCAGAGTTAAGGGCACTGTTCTGATGCGAAAAGAAGGGCCATGGAGTTGGCCCCTGAATGGCTGCGGGTATATAGTGAATGGGAGTCTGCCTCAATATGCTCAAAGATGGCAATGATAAAGACCCAGATAGCATAAAACTAACAGACACACCGAGAGAGCTGGAATCACAGGGAAAAAGAGGGACTGGGGCATGAATTGCAGGTCACTGCGGGATAGACGCCAATGAAGAGGTGGACAAAGATGCCAACAAAAGCAGACTTCTCCAACAAAGTAGCATAATCAGCGACCAAGGAATGAAAAGAATGATAAAAAAAATGTTTTCAACGAAGGGACCGCTACAGCATGAAATATGCAGAAAGGTATATACGAAAGAAATCAGCCTATGCGAAGAAAAATTGGACAAAAAAACGAGAACTGAACTAAGTCGTTTATGGTTTGAATGACAGGCCTTATCACTGTTAAGAAGAAAGTATGGACTAGATAATGAGCTCGCTAAATCCCCGAACGCCCATTGGTGGCAGCAGAAAGGATGTTACGGACATACCGGAGAAAAATTAGTCTAAAAGCAACTAAAACTACAACACCGTCAACATGACAACATCGTCAACATGACAACAACCAAACAACATAATAACAACATCATCAACATAACAGCAACAACTACAACAACACACAAACTAAACACACAATAACAACAACACACAAACAAAACACCCAACAACAACACAAACAACCAAATCAACTGACGGGATGTAGAACTGAACTGATGCCGGCCACAAAAAACGTCAGGCTGTTGCTTCCCGCAATTTCTTTAAACCTTAAGATCAGATGATGACGAAGGTGATGATGATGACGACGATTGTGACGCAAGTAACGACGACGCGACGTTGTTGTTGATGATGATGATGCAGATAAGAGGATGAATGGCCACGATCAATTTCCTAATTAAAACTAACACCATCAAAAAACTGATTCGTAAACACCACCACCACCACCACCACCATCGTCATCATCATTGTTATCATAGCGGTATCGCAATCATAATCATCAAAACACATCACCATCATCATCATCACCATCATGACAACAGCATCATCATCATCATCATCACCATCTCACTCACTTGGTCCTCATTTGAACAATGGCGCTCTGCGGGAGGGTGCCGTTGATGACTGATATGTTTACGCCTGTCATAAAGAAATGGTGGATGACGTCATGGTGATGTCATAATCCAACACGGCAAATATTTTATCATGATGATGATGATGATGACGTCACGACGATGTCACGGTCCAACGGTAAAAATGAGTCATGATGATGATGATGCCACGGTGATGTCGCAGTTCAACGGTAAATATCATGCCATAATGAGATGATGACGTCATTATGATGTCTGATCCAACGGCGAATATAACGTCATGATGATGACGTTATATTGATGATGTCATAATCATCATCGACATCATCATCATTAACAACAACATCGCTAACATTATCATAATCATTACTGCACTATCATCATCACAACATCATCATTTTCATCACGACAAACATCATCATTGTCATCCTCATCATCATCCGGAACATCATCGTCAACATTATCACCTGCTTTCTCAAAGACCTGTGAGTCTTGCAGTACACAAGTTATGCCCCCGCCACCCTTGACGAAAAATATAAATGATAATTATTGTGTTGCCCAATGGCAAACTGATTACCCCTTAACAACCATCATCATCATTATCGCGATCATCATAATTGTAACTATCAAAAAACGTCACCAACCTCATCGGGGCCACCACTATCATCACCGCTATAACTACCCTCATCATCACCACCATCACCACCACCATCACTACCAACCTCCTTCCTACTCCACTTCTCCACCCTGAACTTTCCCTCCTCATCTTCTGCCTCTAAAGCCCGGCACAGTTCATGCTTGCAAACAAATTATTATATATTATTATTATTTATATATTATTATTATTGTTGTTGTTCATATTATTGTTGTCAGGGACCTTTCGAATACTACGCAGCACAACAACAAAAAGAAACATTCCCCCCTATCCCCCCTCCGTGACGAAAGACTGGCACCCCCGCCCGTCACGCAATAAAAAAAAATACAACTTTTGCTTTGAAACTTTATATACAAACAATTTTCATCCATAAAAAGCTTCAATTTCAACTTCTTAATACTAATTTTTCTGTTCAAAAAATATCAAAACGGTGTTTTATAAAAATGTCAGTTCATTAAAAATGAATTCGAACTATTTCTTAAAGTTTAATTTTAATTCGAAATTTAATTTGTAATTTAATTTGAAATTTAATTTTAAAATGTCATATCATTAAAAATGAATTCAAACTATTTTTTAAAGTTTAATTTTAATTTGAAATTTAATTTGAAATTTAATTTGAAATTTAATTTTAATAGTCAACCGAGCAAATGTATAAATTTTTTAAAGTTTAATTTTAATTTGAAATTTAATTTGAAATTTAATTTGAAATTTAATTTTAATAGTCAACCGAGCAAATGTTCGCACTGTTATAAAAGCTTTAACGAAGTCAGAAGCCACTCCTAGAGTTGTATGCAGGCACTATTTAAGAGCTGAACAACAATGCATGCAAGTACACCTCGAACGTCGTTCGCCGATAGACGGTGTTGTAGTGTCTCGAAATGTTCTCGTAAACGGTGATAATTTAAACAAAGCTGGAGTGACGTAACTAATTTCCTGTTGCCGTGTGGCAAGAATGCAAAAAGATGTAAGGGTCGTAAGGTGCACGAACGATCAGGCAAACTGGTCAGTTGACAGGTTCAGAAGATCCAACAACGAACCAACAAACAGCTTTTGTCGAATTTTGAAACCAACTTGAGCTGAGATATTTGCTCCGAAGAACTCAGGAATTTTCCATAGATTTCATTCGAGAAATAATAATAATAATAATTCGCAAAAGGCAGGCCAAATGAGATGGGATGCAAACATTTATGAAACAAATTAGATGTTCGTTAAGAGCTGGTTAATTAATCTACCGATCGAATTTTCAGAAAATTATTTCATCACAGACCGCCAACACCCTTATTATTGAGACTTGAAAGTGTCCAATAAATCCGATTAGGCAACTACGGTACACTTTTAGCATGACGTCATGACGGAAATAATAACGTTAAGTGAAGCAATAAAAAGCTAACGAGGGTTGACAACAACGATGATGATAGTGATAATAAGATACGATGGTGACAAGAATGATAACGATGGTGTAACGCTGATGGCTCAACAGTTAGAGGCGCCTGGTGCGGCAGTGACTGGGTTCGAATGCAAAGAGATCCCCGCCTATCCTATGCAATGTGTGTGATGCGTGGTTTTCACGCTAATTCATATACGCTGTGTGTGTTTGTCGGATGGATGGATGGTTGGATGGATTGAGGAATGGATGG
>NW_008705261.1:792191-807597 GCF_000326865.2 Helobdella robusta
AAGAAAATGACCTTTAACCTTGTAACCCTCAACGATAACAAAGACCCTAGCAATGATGATTGCAAAGATGTTAACGAAGATGATGTAATGAGAGAGATGAAGTTTTCTTAAATAATGTCGAAAATGATGAGCATGTGCTGTGAAAAAAAAACTCAATGATGATGATGATGATGATGATGATGATGATGATCTTGGCGTAAGAAAAGTTGACAACGATGATCATGATTAAACTGATGAAAACGTGATGATAATGATGATGAAAACGTGATGATGATGATAATGACGAAAACATGATGATGATGATGACGATGAAGACATGATGATGATGATGATGACATGATGATGATGACAAAAACGTGATGATGATGATGATGACGAAGACATGATGATGATGACGAAAACGTGATGATGATGACGAAGACATGATGATGATAATGATATGATAGTGACAAATCACTCACTTGTATCCTCATTATAAGAAGCTCCATCCTTGTTTTGATGTCATCTGGTGTCTGTGTGTGGGTATGTGTGAGTGTGTGTGTGGTTTGGACGACGATGGCGATCTTTATAATGTCGTTTGTAATGATACGATGAATTATTAATAACAGACAGACAAACGAACAATCAATCAAGCATAGAAGCAGACAAGCACAAACACAGACACATAAGAACAGACATAACACATACACAAAGAGACATAAATCCAAAGAAGCAAGCAACCAAGCTACAAACAGATGAACAGGTACTGAACAAACTGAAATTTGAGGTTGAATATCACCAATGTGTGTATGTTTATATGTGTGTGTGTTAGTGTGTGTGTGTTAGTGTGTGTACGTGAGTGTGTGTATGTGTGTAATTATTTTCACAAAATGTTGTAAAATTGATTTTCTGCCTTTCATAGTGGTCTCTATGTCTCACACGTAAGCCTCACACATTTTCTTATTTTACCATTTGTGGTTGCGGATTTCGAATAAATAAATAATTCCACATGCAAATATGACGGAACAAAATTACATACTAATTAATGAACAGAGATACAACCAATCAATCAATCACTCATCGTTTAGCGTCCAGAGACCCAGTTCTCCCGAGGTAGGACGTTGCATACTAATTAATAAACAGAGATTCAAGCAAACAAATAAACAAGCCCTCATACACAGAAAGAAACCAACAAAGATACAGAATAACAAAAAAACAGTCAAACAAAGATACAAACGAACGAGCAAACGAGCAAACGAACGAACGAACGAACAAACAAACAAACAAACATTCTCCAGGTGCTGCAAGTCAGTGACAGGCGCCTCCATGAAGTTGTTGACGTTGATGGCTGACTTTGCACTGGCTGTCAGTTCCTGGCGTTGTTGTTGAATGAATGGATGGATGAATGAATGGATGGATGGACGAATAATGGATGGTAAGAACGAATGATAAGTAAACGAATGCGTTGGTAAATGAATGAAAGAATGAACGAATGGATGGGTAGACAGATGAATAAAATGACGCATGGTTTGATTGATGGATGGATGGATGAACAGCGGATGCACATTAATGAATGTATGGATAAAAGGTATGTTGAACAATTTAGGACTGATGGATTGATGTAAGATGGATGAATTAATGGATAAATGGTGAAAAGATGTATGAATGGATGATAAATTGATAGATATTAGTGAAACAAATACAAACAAACAAACAAACAAACGTGGAGATTGGACTTCTTGTAAGCAAGAACACCTCCAACAGTCACTCCAGAAGCAACTAGCAAGAGTCTGCAGGAAATGGGATGTTGGGAATGAATCGGGATGTTGGGAATGGATTTGGAGATTCAGGAGTGGTAGGATGACAACAAGTCAATAGGATTAAATTTGGTAGGGTGAGGTTGTGTAATAAATAGTGAATTGGCAAATGAATTTTGACAAACTTTAATGAAATTAATTTATTTTATTTCAATAACATTCATTTGTGATTGCGTCAATATCCGTCAATCCATCAATTCATTCAAGTTGATATAGCAATATGATATATTAATAACGTTCTATATTGAGTTTGGAAGTTGTGTCATTTGAAAAGAATCCACTAACTAAGTACATATGAATATAATAATTAGAATGTAGTATAGTTCAATGGATGTGATGCTGTTTTATCAAGCAGTATTGTATTCTAATAATCATAACCACCAGGATGTGCGTCATGTATTATGTCAAAATTATTATCAATTTAAATTATTTAAATTTGAATTATTATCAATATTATTTTTTTATTCAACTAATCTAATGGATGTGTAGACAGATGAATGGTTTGGATGAATGGCGAATGCATATTAATGAATGTATGAATAAAAAGATTGTTGAAAAATGGATGAATTATTAATACATAAATAATGAAAAGATTTATAAATGGATAAATTGGTAGATTTATTATTATTTTATTTATGGATGATGAATTGATAGATTTATTTCTATTTTATTTAATTAATGGTGCTTTCAGCTATTTTAATTAATTAATTAATTAATTAATTATCTTTAATTTTATAAGCAAGATGAAATTCTTAGGTTCATGAGATATGAAAGCAAGCACACGAACGCATATCTCCCTGTCTTTTTATTTTTCAACAATGGCGACGATGACGCGGCCCTCGAGATATGCACCAGCGGCCTGAAAATCCTGGAACCCAGAAATGCCATTTCTGAAAATATGTAAAAAGTCACAGAGTATTGAGTTAATTCTTGAGAGAAAAGGTGATTATGCAATCCTAACAACAATTAGTTGAAAAAATGGTAGCAACTTTTATTAAAATTTACTTGAGAAGTTGGAAACTCAAAATGAAAAAAATTACGCACGCACGAATCGAAACAAGGACTTGAATCTACTTTTAAATTTGTTAAAGGTGAATTTAAGTTTTCAAGGTATAAGCTATAAAAGCGCGCCTCGTATTATATAATAAAGAATGTATAGAAGATATGAAAGAATATATACAAATGTAATTAGAGAATGTAGAAGTATTACATAACATATCTAAAATTAAACTTTGAACTTAAAAATTTTTTATAACTACTTAACAATCTTTAACGATTAACAGGCTTTGCTTTCAACAGGTCTGCCAGGCAGCAAGTGTTCTTCTGAACATTAACATTAACTTCTCAACGTATTTCTGCATGTCAATGTGTGCGTGCGTGTTATACATGAATCTTCTTATGTCTGCCCTTCCACATTTATTAACTGACACGAAACATGGGTTAAAAATGTTTCTACCTTGCCGACCTTTTCATGTTCATCATACAATTTCGTGTCAAATATTTTATTTAAAACGGCGTTTCTATGTTATTGCACATATATACAATATATGTTCTCAAAATTTTCAAAGAATTAGAACAAAACTAATTAAATTATAAACTTATTAATCCGCCACTGGTCAGACAGGTGGTGGTGGTTATGATGATGATGATGATGATGATGATAGGACAACGGTGCGGTGATGAGACTGCAGTTGATTATGATGATGACGTCTAGTTGCTCGTGCCCCTTTCTTTTCTCAAATATCTCCATGTCTTGTTCTCCTGCACTGGCTGTCTATTTAAATAGAATAATTCTTAAAATTTGCACATGTATGTACAAGTCTCAATCTTAATTATTTCCTAAGAACTTATCAAAAACATTAAATGAACCTAAACGCCCAGCCCTGGTTTACGATTGTCATCTCTTTCCGGTTTTTCCTTAATTCCTTTTAAACGCTTTTACCGCTAAGTTTGTTTTTATTTTTCCTGAACTCTCTTCCTTCTTCTTGAACTACTAAAATTCATTGAGAAGCGCCGTTTGATATCGCAGAAATAGTGCTTTAAAAACAAATTTATTTAGTTATTTATTAAAATGAATGAATGAATGATGAATGAATAAATGGATGGATGAATGAATGAACGAACGAACGAATGAATGAATGAATGAGTGATTAATTGATTGACTGATTAGTTTATTGATGTGGTTACGTCTTCAGCTCCAAATCTTTCACGAAATTACATAAACTGCACTTTTATTGAAGTTCATGCTGGACGAACCCTATTTGGCTTAACTTAAAAAAATCCAGTTCAATGAATGAAAGAACATTTTGTCAGTGGCTATTGAAAAAAGAAAATTAATTTGATACTCCATGGTTTTAAAGTGTCCTGATTATAAAACATTGTATGAAAGTTATATTTAGAGGTGTAATAAGCCCTGATATTGTTTCTATTTTGTTCTGTTAAATAACAGAACACAAGTTCTGTTTTGTTGTTATTTTGTAGTACTTATGTTACCAACTGTAGGACAGAAAACAGATGAGTTTCAAGTTTTTAGCATTTGGACCGCGTGTTTGGTCAGATGAAGTTTACAAGTTTTAAAAATTATACTAATGCTTGTAATAACGACTTGTAATATCATTTTTTCATTTAAAAAATGAGCGTTCAGTATATGACAATTAAAAAAATATGGAACGTCAAAATCATTTGAAGCTTCGAGAAAATTTTAAAGATGTTATAATGTGTTGAGGAGTCTTTATAACTCGTTAGGAAGAGCAACATTTTTGAGAACGCGTGCAAACATTTGTATGTGGTCCAAGGAACAGACGAAATTGTCAAAGAAACCAACGAACAGTTAGTCGTGCCGTCTTCATGCATATTCTTCAGATGATTCATTACAAGACTCTTGCGCCAAAACATAAAATAAACACAAAACATAGAGCATTGAAACATATTCATCTTGTTGTTAACGAAGCTTTATTAATTTTGGGTATAATTTATAGGCAGTTTGAATTTAAAAAATTCCTTTATGTTATTGTATGAGTAATTGGTTGAATGTGGAGTACAATGCTTCGATACGGTCTCCATAGACTCAGCGTGAAACTGAAGTTATCGAGAGAGTACAGAAAAAAGCAGCCAAAATGATAGAAGAGTGTTCGCATCTGGAATATGACGATCGATTGAGGTATTTGAACCTACCAACATTGAAATACAGAAGAGTGCGTGTCGATTTGATCAAGTTGTACAAGAGAGTGCATAGGGTGGATGGAAGAGGGTATCCAGAAATAAATAAAGCTGATCTAAGAACAAGAGAACATGGTTTAAAAATTAATACCTCGCCAGCTAAAAGTAATTTAAGTAAGAATTTTTGGATTATACGAATTTTGAACGTATGGAATGGCTGGTTCTGCAATTGCGTTTGAAACGATTGGATGATAAGTTGATGAATGTTGGTGTTAAAAGTGATATGTATGTAATTTAAAGATAGAACATATGCTTGAGTAATTTTTTTTAGTCTTTATTTATTGCAACTCTGACATACGTAGAACCACTTAAAAAGCTACAGATATATGATATATTATCTATATATCTTTATTATGTTCTAAATATTTTCATCCATTTGAAGCAGCCATCTTCGCCACATAGACTGTTTATCCTTTTCACACGACGTACACATGTATTTATGTGCACGCGCAAGCACCGCATCATATACGCTGAGTATATGATAGCCACTGAGATGTTTGACTCAGCGAGCATTTGAACCACTGAGCCACCTCGCCGGCCAACATGCGACGATTTACGTCGTCTACCCATTTACCAGCCTCGAAAGGATGGAGGGTTGAGTTGGCCGGGGGTCGGCTACCTTGATGAACCTGCAGAAACTGCAGGATTCGAACCCGAACACGCTTGTTAATTGACACGCGAAGCGACTTCACTATTAATTTATTTAAACACGTCTAAATAAATGTTTATATATATATATAAACACACACAAACACACACACACACATATATATATATATATGTGTGTGTGTGCGTATGTGTATGCGTGTGTGTGTGTGTGTGTGTGTGTGTGTGTGTGTGTGGGTGGGTGTGTTATGATGTTTTGGATGCGGCCCTGTTGACTCTCTGGGTTATATCGCAATGCTCATAATTCAACTGTCTTCTATGTAAGTTACGTAACCTGAACGAAAACATTTGCGTCCATGTAAACGCGTGTTCTGTGTTGACTGTGTGTGTGTGTGTGTGTGTGTGTGTGTGTCTGTGTGTCTGTGTTGACTGAATTTCAAACGTTTGCGCAATTTTTTCTTCTGAGCTATCTATCTAAATAAGTATCTACAACATTTATGCTGGTTGACATCTCAACCAATTTCCAAGTTCCATCTAGACGTCGTTCGATAATTGATAAATTATTAAATTAATGATTTATCATTGCTATTTTTAGTGCTCAATTTTTCTAATTATGCAACTACCAGCTCCGACTTGAAAAATTGCTTATATTTAATGAAGATACCATTGAATGCAGAGCCAAAAAAGGCTTGAGCATCCGGTAGCAAATATTCAGACCGCAAGATATATTTTTCAGGATTAAGATCTTTAATTTTCAAGTTTCTTAAACCTATTTATTTCTGAAATTCATTTCCGATCATTTCCACTACATTTCAATCTGCACAATATTTAAAATAGTTATCACAAAGCTCGTTTAGGCATTGAAGGCTGTGGGAAGAGTGCTAAAGGTAACGTTGTTTATTGGATTGATTGATTGATTATGTGTACGTGTACAAACACCGAACTGCACTTTCTTGGAGGTTAGCTCAGACTGCAGTCGAACCAGGTTGATGGGTGTTAACAACCTGTGATACTTACATCACCAGACCAGGAAGAATGACTTAATAACAATTTTTCAAAAATTAATTACATTTTTTGCGTACTATACAACAATTATAAGTTTCTTTGTTGTTTGTGTAGTTGTTGTTTGTGTTGTTGGTGGTAGTGCTATTATCATTTTCGTTGTTCTTCATGTGTAGTTTGTGTTGTTGATGTTGTTCCCGCTGGTTGGCTTCGGTTTTAGTTATCGATATAAGTTGCCGTAATAAAAACCCACATAACTAGAATAAATATAACGGCCTTCGCTCACTTTCAACAGTCGAACAAGGAGCTTACTTCCGGAGGCGATTTGGAAGGTGATTTTTTATTTACATGTAATACCATAAATAGTATTAGGGATAGGGATCGATAATAATAACTTTTCTAGCAATTTTGAAGCCATGTCGGCGGCAATAGAACATAAAAAAATTAAAATAATGTAAATTAAGGTGGTTTCGCCTTCTCCAATCATGATTTTTAAAATATACTTACGAATTAATTAAACACTCGAGAATACCAAAAGCTGGAAATTGTCGGGAAAATTTCCGAATGTGATGTATGACAGTTTTCAGAACCTTTCTTTGCAGGAGTTACGACAACACGCTCTCTCTCATTAAATCCACTCAGCATGCCATTTTTTTATTTATAATTTAAGAAGCTAATCCTTTCCAACAGATCAAATTGCGTTCTCCCAACACGTCATATAATTTTCTCCATATCAATCCTTCAAATTTTTATTTCAGCCACTTTTTACTATTATTTGAAAAAAAAACTTTTGCTCTGTTGATACTATCCTGTACAACAATTGATTAACAAACTTTTGAACTAACAGAAACTGCTTATTTTTCAAGTAGTTGTATATATCCATGATTTTTCAGATGGTTTTTTTGTATATGTGATTTTCAGATATACATAATTAAATAAACGGTGATTTTATTCCATATAAATGATTCAAAGTGAAAAAAATAAAATGATTAATGATTAAAAATAAGAAACGATTGTGCGAAAGAATGGCCCATCCCATCACCTTTAAAAAAAATTAACTTTTAACAACGTGTAACTAAAAAATGACTTTGAATGAAAATTGAATTTTAGAATCTGTTTTTTATATTTTATTATTTTACTAAACATTCGCAACGAAAGTTTTTTTTTCTCTAAAGATTTATTTGTTTTAAATCATGAAAATATTTGCCTTATGTTTGAATCGTCAAATTTTAAATAAAAGCCATGCCAGCATTAATATTTTCAATAGCATCATCATTTTCTATCTCTAAAAAAGTAGTTAGAGCAAAAGTTGTCCGGCGGCTCCATCACGTCGTCAGCAGTTGTAGATCGTTTGGCACAGGTGGGCAGAACCGTTTTGTAATGTTCTTTCCTCATGTCATTGTTCACTTCACATGCATCATATTGTTTTTTATTTTGGTAAAATAAAAGTAGTTTGTTTTCTCTTCATACTTCATAGTTCATTAACAAAAAATTTAGATTAGAGTAATTTAGGCTTGCACTAAAAAGGCAATAATGATTGAATTATATGAATGAATGAATGAGTATGAGATATGATACAAAGATAAATAAGCCATATTTTAATATTTATATAAAAATGTGTATTATATTTGAAATAAATTGATTGTTTTTTTTTGTTTTAATTGAATTAAAAAATGAAACAAATTTAAAGATGTTAGAGTTAGATTTATAGCATGAATAACCAGATAAATTGTTTCTACCAAAATGAATTTTTTTACCCCCTAACCTTACTTATATCTTCTATCGGCACCGCTATGCAGGCCAAGCTGATGATGGTAAGGTGAGTATTGGTGATGTGACACTGACCATCAAGAAGCCAAAATGCCCCCATCTGGTTCCATTATTATACAGTATTCAGTTTAATTTTAATTTAAATTAACCTTTCAAGTAATTTCATTATTGTACATAAAATAAAAAGCCAATGTGCTTTGCTTTTCATAAACATATTCAACAAAAATTGCATAATTTTTTTAAAAGTTAATTTATTAATTTGTTTTCTATACACATCTGTTGTAAAACATCCATTCATGTACAATGTCTATACATATATAATTGAGTATTATACATAAGTGTGTATGTATGGTATGTGTATGTGTGTGTGTGTGTGTGTGTGCGTGTGTGTGTGTATGTTATGTATGATAATAGATATTAACGCAGTGAAATACATGCCCCCACATGAAAATCTAGCCCAGAATAGGTCTGAACATTTCATGCGTTAATATGTTTTTTTATCGATGATTCTTTAAACATATTTACTGAACATGCAGAGCCAGAATCTCTATCTCAGACCACACTAAGTCACCTTAGGTGGATTATGCAGAAGGTTGTTTGTTAACGTTAATTAATTAATTAATTAATTAACTAATTAATTAATTAATTAATTAGTTAATTAATTAGTTAATTAATTAGTTTAAACAATTATCATAAAAACAATGCTTTAGATCAGGGGTGGGCCAACTTTTTGCCGTGAGGGCCACATTGAGAAGAACTATTTTACCTTTGAAGGGCCGCATATGTACTTTAATAGCACATTTTTTTGATCAGGGGAATAATTTTTTTTATAAGATTTGTGGCTCCTTTTTTGGTCATAATGTCTGGCTGACGACCTTTTTTTGGTGACTGGCTGGGCAATAATTAGAGAAAGTTTTGTTGGTTAGAGTATGAACATTGATTAATCGATCAATAGTTTCTATGTAGTTAATTTATATATGGGTGAATTAAATATGTTATTATAAATATATATAGTTATCAGTTAATTAATTATTTGTTTATTTATTTAATTAATAAATTGTGAATAATTAATATTTAATGGTTATTATTTGCGATTAACTAATAATATTAGATGTTAATTGTATTTTAATTTTATAATTATTTTTTTTAGGTCATATTATTGTTATCATTCAAAAGAATCAAAATTTATTTCTAAATAATTTTAATTACTATTAATGCACAGATTGATTTATAAAATTATAAAATTTTGTTAAACGAAAAAAAAACAACAAATTAAAAGGATTTATATTTTTAAAAATTAGGACTTGCTAGGACAAGATGTCTTCCTCATTGGACCCCCTGGTTCATTCCGAAGAAACCTGGCCATGATGTATCTGGTTCGTTCGTGAAATAATCCATTTTTTTTTTATGGTATTTATCATCTCAATGAGATAGCGGTTGAGATTAAAGTATGCATTAAAATGTGCATCATGTAACTTGTCCACACATTCTGCCTGGGGCTAGGGTTAGGTCGTTTCTTCAGTTATTCAGATGCTTTCATTGCTCTCGATATCTGTTCTCATCGTCGTCGTCATCACTTTCGTATTTGCAGTCGCCACTATCTACTGCCTTTTGGGATGGCTTTGAGAAATGGGATGTTATTATTGTCGTCGTTAATGTAGTGGCGGTTGTTGTTAAGCATTGTCAGTGTCATGGATATTATCGCCATTAACATCATCCTCATCATCGTCATCATCATCGTCACTTCTCCAAACCAAACAGGAAGTCGTAGGTGTGATTATTATCACCATCAACGTCATCATCGTCATCATCACCATCCTCATCGTCGTCATCACCATCCTCATCGTCATCGTCGTCATCACCATCGTCATCGTCGTCATCACCTCTCCACGAAACAGGAAGTGGTTGGGAGGGAGTGCGAGTACATCTCTCTGTCTCGAGACGTGACGGACAACGACCTGAAGCAGAGGAGGGAGATCACGAGGGGCAGTGCTGTCTACGTCGATCAGGTCGGTGCTGCTGGCCATGATGATGATGGAGATGATGATGTCGAGGATGATGATGATGGAGATGATGATGACGATGATGATGACGATGATGACGACGACTATTATGATGGAGATGATGATGATGATGATGGTAATGACGATGATGGTGATGATGATGACGATAATGATTATGATGATGATGAAGATGACGATGTCGACGATGGTGGTGATGATGATACTGGTGATAATGATTACGTCATGCATTGGCAAAGTTTTGCAGAGATATTGATGCAAATCAAGTGAGAGAAAGTGACAAAGAGAAAGTGAAAGAAATTGAAAAAGAGAGAGTGAGAGAAAGTGAAAAAGAAAGAGTGAGAGTAAGTGAAAAGAGAAAGAGCGAAGGAGAGTGGTAAAATCAGAGAGACTGCAGGAAAGAAAGTAAGAGGAGAGGAGGAGATGGGAGAAGAAGGGAACGAAATGAAAGAATATTGGGATTCTGTTTGAATGAATGAGTAATAATTGTTGGGGCTCGTGATGTAATATAGAGAAATGGAAGTAAGTCTGTCTGGCAGGGAGGTGGGGTCTGGTCTGCTTGGGGCAGGTGGGTGGGTCATGAATATTAATTAAGCTGATAAATAAGTTCAGTAAGTTGTTATCTCTTTAACTGAGCCTATATTCTCATTATCAATGATAACGTTATCGTCATCATCTTCACATCATCATCTTCACATCATCATCGTCACATCATCATCTTCACATCATCATCTTCACATCATCATCTTCACATCATCATCGTCACATCATCATCTTCACATCATCATCGTCACATCATCATCTTCACATCATCATCTTCACATCATCATCTTCACATCATCATCTTCACATCATCATCTTCACATCATCATCTTCACATCATCATCTTCACATTATCATCTTCACATTATCATCTTTGCAATAGACATCAGTGTCTTAATGTTTTAATTCCTATTGTTTTGGTCATTCATCAACTTCATTGTCAATACATTTATAATGATTGGAATTCACTTTTTTTACGTAATGTTCTCGCTAATTTTAAACATGCCTACCTTCTGAATAAATTATGTTAATGAATGGCCAGTGTGCAGTGAGAGCCGCCATCGAGGGGCGTGTCTTAATTTTGGAGGGAATCGAGAAGGCAGAAAGGAACGTGCTGCCTGTTTTGAATAATCTCCTGGAGAATCGAGAGATGCAATTGGACGATGGGAGGTTCCTGATGGCTGCCGACCGATATGATAGGCTCTTGAAAGTCAGTGGTTGATGGTAGGGGCGATGATTATCTTTTGCCTGCTGCATGTTTGTAGCGCGCTGTTTCGAATGATCACGTGGAAATCTTTCACCATTAGCTAGGTTTTCATGTTACTTATTTCCGTTTCTCATTTTAATTCCTCACTCGACCTTCAAGGAAAATACGCCTGACCAATTGGAGTCATTAAAACTAGTCCGAGTTGATCCTAATTTCCGCGTTATTGCCCTTGGCTTGCCTGTTCCTCGTTACCGTGGCAACCCCCTTGACCCCCCTCTAAGGTCAAGGTTTCAGGCCAGGGATGTGCACAGCTGGGTCTACCAGGCTGGTTTACTATTATTTCAGAAAATTTTGCTATAATGCTACTTATTTGTATTGTAGTTTATATATGCGATGATAGATTTTTGAATTACTTGGTGAATTTGTTTTCACCACACAGGAGAACTTGGAATTGTTGAAGAGGAACATGTCAGCCAACATTCCCCTTGATGTGTAAGCAGTCTGTCGGATCGTCAACACAGTATCACATCGTCATTTTCATCACAATTTTTTGGGGTTGTCCCCATTGTGAACATCACCAGCATCATTGAGATTGCCATCACCATTATCATCAGCGTTATCTTCATTAGCAGTTCTCATCATCATTAGCATGCCCCATTCCATGGTCATGTTTCAGTCACTTCATCATCATTTCACATCATCACCACATCATCTTCATTACGCATCCACACCACACCACACATCGCTACACCATTGCCTCATCATCATCACCACACTTCACCACACCATTACATCATCACACTTCACTCACCTTCGTCACCATATCATCAACTGACCAAAGTGATCAACACATCATCATCATCACCACATCGTCATCATCATCATCACCACATCGTCATCATCATCATCACCACATCGTCATCATCATCATCACCACATCGTCATCATCATCATCACCACATCGTCATTCTCATCATCACCACATCGTCATCATCACCACATATCACCACCACCACCACATCATCATCACCCCACCGCCAACATCAGACTGACCCGCATGCTATCAGTGGGACTGGCCCTGACCACTACCGACAGCAGAAACTCCGGCCTACCAGATTTCCCCGTTGACAACCTCGCCTGCATACCTCACATTTTGGTCAGTTGATTGGATGTTTGAGATTTGGATGTCTGGATGTTGATTGGATGTCCGACCCATGACGGATGGAGACTATAAACGAGGATTGATCGGATGGAGACTATAAACGAGGATTGATTGGATGGAGACTATAAACGAGGATTGATCGGATGGAGACAATAAACGAGGATTGTTTGGATGGAGACTATAAACGAGGATTGATTGGATGGAGACTATAAACGAGGATTGATCGGATGTCTGAATGGTTGGTTGACTGATTGGTTTGCCGGCTGGCTGAGACGCTGTTGTTTGTTTGATTGATTGAATAATCGGTTAATTAGTTAGTCAAACGACTTTATGGTTCGTTTGGTGTGATGGATGAGGGTCTTCTTGCATTTGAAACCGATCACCGCAACAGCAGAACTGGGCGCCTAGACCATTCTGCTATCCTGGTCGATGTGCCAGCACTGCTTATCTCATTACTGGGGTCATCATCATTGTAATCGTCATCATTATCGTCATCGCAAAGCATCATCCCATCCCTACCACATCAACATCTTCACCATGTGATGATTACTATCCTCACATCATCACCACTCATCACCAACCACATCGTCATGAAATGTTATCTTCCCGATACAGAGGCAAGCACCTGACTTCGACCAGTTGAAGATGTTCAAGATGATGTACCCCTACACGTGCATGCTCAACAAGGAAGGTCAACAATCCGTGGTCACTCTCTTGAAGGTTAGCCGATTGGTTTGATGGTTGATTGACTGATTGATTGATTGACTTACTGACTGACTGACCGACCGACCGACCGTCCGACCGACCGACCGACCGACCGACTGCTGATTGATTAATTGGGTTGATGTAATATTATGAAATATTGTATTTAATAAATATCAATTCATTGGTTAACAAATCAGTGCTTTTTATTTTGTGAGTGATTCAAAAAAAACACTTTTAATAGAAGAAAATTTAGATGAATGCTTAGCTATTATACTGGTGCATATCTATCTCATCACTCAGTTAATCTTTAAATCTTTGAATGCAGAATCATCACCAACGATACATTTCTAATGAAAACCTAAAACTCCTCTTAGGACAAAATATAAAACAAATTAGAACAGAACGTATTTGAAGTTAAATATAAATTCATTGAACGAATTATAAAAAATTCAAACATGTGAATGTAAATGCAATCAATTGGGATCAGAGTGGAAAATACGATTGCATAGAACTACTGCTTGTGGTTAATAAGCATTAGATAATAAATATATAATTATTACATTAACAATTTATATACTGTTATAACCGTGCTACCGAACGCACTAGATTCTAGCGTATTCTAGAATGTTCTAGTGACTGGAGCATTCTAGAGTATGCTAGAATCGGACCATCTAGAAGAATCTAGAAACGACGCTTGCGAAAAGTATATAAGCGCACGTCGCAAGAAGATTAGCGATTAGTGATATTCGTGATTAGTGATATTCGTGATTAGTGATATTCGTGATTAGTGATATTCGTGATTAATGATATTCGTGATTAGTGATATTCGTGATTAGTGAAATTCGTGATTTTGTAAATAGCGATTCGATTTGAACCCGTCGCGTCGTAAATCAGTTACGACAGCGAGTATTATAACAATCCGATAGTGGACATGTGTTGTATCGTGTGTTGCTCGTGTTGGGTGCTGGTGTACCTGGTCTTTGGGATTGGCACGTTGGGTTCGAATGAAATGAGCGTTTCCTTTTAGTATGTATGTGAGTTATCGTCTCGTACTAAGATTAGTTTGGAATGGTAGTGTTGTAATTGACATTATCACTCAATCTTCGTTTAGCGTCCAGAGAACCAGTTACCCGAGGTAGAACGTTATTGACATTATAATATATAATTATAATTATTATATATTATTATTATTATATAATTATAATTATGACATTATAATATTTTTTTGTATCGCATCGTTCTGTTTTGTGTTGTATTATTAATGAGTAATACTAAGAACCGTTTGTAGAGCTGTTTGTAGCGTAATATTAATGTGCTTTTAAAAACCGTTTAGTAGTGTAATAGTGAGGTCGGTTAGTGAAAAATTATTTCACTTCCGGACCCCAGCAAGCCGTTTTGGATATTGATAGATAACATGATTTGCTACTGAAAAATAACGGGACACAAACATTTTGTTCAAAAAAAAATTTTTTTTCACTATTTAAAAAATTAATTAGATTTTATTAAAAATTTTAATTGAACAATAATTTTACACAACATTTAACTTCTTTATAAACATAAAAAATTGGAAAAAGTTATGAGAACTATAGTAAGAAAAATGTAATAGTCGGTAAATAATAAGGTAAGACCAAAAAAAATTATGTACATTTCATATGAATCTAAGGTAAGTACTCTTTAATCATCAAACAATCATCATTAAACAGAAAATTAGTATCAACTTCTGTATTTTCATCATCCGAATATGTATCTAAGTTAATCGAATCATGACTGATTGGCTCTTCACTGCAATCTCCATTACATGCGCAAAGCTTTGTACATCGTAACTCGCCGCGTCTACACTTACAATTTCGGCAAACTTTTTGCAGGAACATTCACA
>NW_008705261.1:808321-809684 GCF_000326865.2 Helobdella robusta
AATGGATGGAGGATAATATTTATTTTCGTGAGCAAAAAAATCTTCCACGTTGCCTGTGCGGCTTTGACTGGCCACATACATTTGACAAAATATGTTTGAGTCATGTTTAAGATCTGTTATTCTAAGCTTAGTTTTGTTACATGTCTTTTTAGGGCCATGAAATAGTTCCAAATTGTTTTTAGACAATGAATCATAAAAAGATTTTTGACCGAAAATTAAACGTTCTTTTACAAAATTTTCATATTGCTTGATTCCTTTTTGTTCCGCTTGTCTAACGGAGTTCTCTGCAGATTGAGACATTAAAATTTTTTGGTTGTCGATAGTTTGCAAAAGTTGTTCAGAAAATGGATTGCCGTCTTCCTGCATATATTTAACCATTTTTGAAACATGACTAATATATCGAGATTGAAAGCTTGCTGAACATTCATGATGACACCGATTTGGAACTTTATTAGACAAATTGTGCACTGGAATCTGGTCATAATCATGTATCATTCGTGAGATTTCCGGACCGGCCACCATCCATTTAAGAAGAGCATCATTATTATGCAAATTGTTGATAGCTTCACTACATCCTTTTATTAGTTTGTTATTTTGTTCATGCAATTGATCATCGGAAATTGCGGAGAAATCAGCATTAGTTTTTCTACTTGTGAAATGACCTTTCTGGAATGCTTCATAAACTTGCGGGTGTCGCACTGGTAGTTCTTTGAGCCCTTTTATGAAAACAGGAAGCCATCGTGAATAATGAATAAGATCTAAAGCAAACAACCAAGGACAAAGCTCTTCGAGCATTTGGACAAATAAACAGAAATCAGAAGTACGTATGCTACGAACAAAGTTAAGTAATATGCCCTCCAAAATTATGGTCGTCTGCCAAAATAAAAACTGAGCAGATTCTTTGCATCTTCGAGCCACCCATGTTTCCAGAGACTCCACTGCCGTTTTTTGGTTATCTCTATATGCGTTGTTTCTTAGAATGTAAAGTGCTGCAATACTAACTTCATGAGCGTATCTAGTTCTTTTAACATGTGAAGACTTAAGCAACGTTTCACTACGTCCAGAACTTGCGATTTCAGTCTTGAAAAATAATTCGGTCCAACCGCTTCCAGATAACCACTTTCCAATCATATTTTCAATAGCCATCTCAATGTGAAGTCCCCCCATCATTATAATCATTTTATCCTCACCATAAAGATCAGGGTATTTCCACTGAAGTTGCTTAGCAATCGCAAATACTGGTTGATCTGCAGTAATAACAACTGGTTGACCATAATTCACATTATCAATAATAGATGATATAATATTGATTAAATGTCGAACAGTGGCAGGTGATTGAATGTGATCCGGCAACAGAGGTAAT
>NW_008705261.1:810798-815326 GCF_000326865.2 Helobdella robusta
AAACTTGTCTTCTAGTTAAATTATAATTAAAGTTTTAACAAAATAAGAGCTGAAAAGCAACTATGCAAATGAAATTAGCATAAAAGTAGTTAGGTGTGACAACCTTTTTTCGTGTAGTTAACTAATAATATCATTATTAAATATTTATTACAAGGTAAGTAATGTTGTTAGTTTTTACAGTTGTTGCTAATTGTTTATAATAGTTAAGTCAATAATAATAGTTATCATTATTAAATAAATATTAGTAATAAATAAATTGTTTTAAAAAAATTACCGACTTACATAAAAACTCAGATTTTTTTTAATTTTTATGTTCAGTTTGTTATCAATTTACTCGTAAAAAACTAAAAAATTAAAGACAAAATGCTTAGCAGTGACAATGTAAGTCTGTAGTAAAGTAAACAGATTGAAGCACACATTTACTTTATTTTCATGTTAATTTCATTTACTTCAGCTCGAATTTTCACAATATTTTTATTTATAATATTTTAATTTTTGATATTTTTAAGTAATAATTAAATTTGTCAACGAATTTAAAAAGTTTGTTTGCGAAATTGAAAATTTTTCGGCGAATACAAAGTGTCAATAACTTCGTAACCATGGAAACAACGGTTACAATTTGCAAATCGAAGATAATGAATGTTACTACTCAGTTACTTAAATCGGTGATTTTTTGCGGTTGAAATAAACAATTTACAATGTTCAAATAACTTGTGTCCCGCTTTTTTTTAACATTATATAACATAATTAATCTATATACCAAAGGATATCTTGGGGTCCGGAAGTGAAATATTTATATTATGTGAAGACATTAACCGACCGCACTATAATATTAATTAGTAATGTTAAGAACCGTTTGGTAGGCTAATATTAATTAGTAATGTTAAAAACCGTTTTGTAGCATAATATTAATTAATGTTAAAAACCATTTTGTAGTGTATTGTTGATTAGCAATATTAGTATCGAACTTACTGAACCGTGAATGTTGAAGATTCATCCTCATTTGCATATCGAACTGTTGATTTGATTTCTGATATCATCACGCCATTTTGTTTTCTTTTTGTGCATTTTAGGTAGAATATAAGACTTGCGATTGTTACATTTTGTCATTAAGTTTAATGAAGTGAGCTGCGAGATTTTGCCACCGTCATTAGCTACTTGTAAGCAGCTGCGACTGAGCTAATGTTCTGTTTTGCTGTTTTGTTGTTTTCACTTTTATTGTTCGGAGTTGAGTCCAGGCGATCAAGATAGACGTTCGACAGAGTGCGGAGGGGGAGTCTATCTGCCCCGTGGCACACCCACTCACTGTTGATTGTTAATTGTGAAATCATCTTTCGATATCGTCCTAACCCATCATTCATCGTCAGTTCGTCAAACGGGTTGTCTTTCGGCTATTTCTCAGAATATTCGTTAATGATGTTTGGCTCTTTTAATCACGCCGACACAAAATCATTATTGACAGTCTCAGCCATCAATCTGGTTTCTTCTAGCGGTAAATTATTTAGTTATTCAAACAAACCAAATCACTGTAAAGTAAAGTAAACTAAACGCTATTCGTTGCCACTTTAGTTCCTAGATGTTCTTTGCACGTGACAAAAGGTCTATTTTATGTGTTTTCGTTATATCTTTATTTTGTTTATTTTGTTCATAAATTTTTTTATTTATTACTTTTAATAATCCACATTTTATTCCTCTCTTAAATGTACGTAGATGCAAGTCTACGAGCCTCACATGTTGTCCTAATTATTCTCACCTGATCTATTTGCAATCATTACAGTCTTTCGAGTTTAAAACTGACGCAGAAAAGTTGGGTTCATCGAAAGTAGAAACCATCCAATCAAGTAACTGCAATCTAGGTCGGGTCAAAGTTTATATGAAACTTGTTTCACATGGTGTCTCCGTTGAGGTAATTAATTAATTAATTAATTAATTAATTAATAATTTTTTACTTACAATAATTTGTTTGTCGGTCATTTTATTTTATTATTATTTTTATTATTTTTATCATTTTTATTATTATTGTTATTATTATTGTTATTATTATTGTTATTATTATTGTTATTATTATTGTTATTATTATTGTTTTGCTGTTGTCGGAATTTCTTTTTTTTTTTTTTTTTTTTTATTAGTCTTTATTATTGCAGCTCTGACATACGCAGAACCACTTACAATGTTACTGATATATCATCTATATATCTTTATTATGTTCTTCATATCTTCAACCAATGATATGAAGTAGCCATCTTTTGCCACAAAGGCTGTTTGTTTATCCTTTTCACACGACGTACACATGGATTTATGTGCACGCGCAAGCACCGCATCATATACGCTGAGTATATGATAGCCATTGAGATGTTTGACTCACTGAGCCATCTCGCCGGCCAGCATGCGACAACTTACGTCGTCTACCCATTAACCAACCCCGAAAGGATGGACGGCTGGGTTGACCGGGAGTCGGCTACCCGGATGAACCTGTAGAAACTGCAGAATTCGAACCCGGGTCGTGGAAGTGGTAGACAGACACGCTAACCACTCGGCCACGAGACCCCTAGCGTTACCACCGGCGTTACTGTTATTATGATTTTTGTTATTCAATCGATGTGATAGCTGTGTTGTTTGAGTTCTGGATTCTAAAATGCAGTAACCGGGTTCGATTGCGGACGTGCGCGATTGTCGCACGCTGTACTTGCGTTTATTTGCATATAACCCTAGGTATTTAGCTCGTCAGATTTGGGAATCATCGGCAGACATTAAGAATATTTATTGCGCTATATAAATTACAGGAAGTGGTTGATTGACTGATTTATTGATTTTTATTTATCATCATTATCTTCATCATCGAGTTATTTTTGTTTTTTATTGTTCTTCGTGTTTTGTTGTTATTATTTGTTTTCTTATGAGTGATGTTAAATATTTTTTATTATATTATGTACATATTCCTCGTAATAAATTGTTTGAAAAACAAGGTTCCATGTGGCGAACTGATATCGTCATCATCAGCGTTGCCACCACCATCACCACCACCATCACCACCACCACCACCACCACCACCACCACCACCACCACCACCACCATCGTCGTCGTCATCGTTCGTGCCGACTCTTCTGCAAGAGGAGCAGTTATGCGACATGATGGTCTCTCACATCGTCAAGGACTTCTGCTTGGTGGGACCGAGGGTTTGTTGATTGTTTTGCTGGCCGGCTGGCTGGTTTGTTCTTTGTTAGTTGTTAGATTGGTTAGTTGATTGGTTTGTTGTTAGTTGTTTGATTGGTTTGTTGATTCGTTTGTTGCTATTTTTTTTTATTGGTTAGTTGATTCGTTTGTTGCTAGTTGTTTGATTGGTTAGTTGATTCGTTTGTTGTTAGTGGTTTGATTGGTTTGTTGATTCGTTTTTTGCTAGTTGTTTGATTGGTTAGTTGATTGGTTTGTTGTTAGTTTTTTGATTGGTTTGTTGATTGGTTTGTTGTTAGTTGATTGATTGGTTAGTTGATTGGTTTGTTGCTAGTTGTTTGGTTGGTTAGTTGATTGGTTTGTTGCTAGTTGATTGATTGGTTAGTTGATTGGTTTGTTGCTAGTTGTTTGGTTGGTTAGTTGATTGGTTTGTTGCTAGTTGATTGATTGGTTAGTTGATTGGTTTGTTGCTAGTTGTTTGGTTGGTTAGTTGATTAGTTTGTTGTTAGTTGTTGGTAAGTTATCTAGTATTAATTTAGTTATTTGTTAGTGTTTGATTGGGTTTACTTTCTGTTGTCTGCATTGTATTTTAGATTTGTAGAGCGCCTCTATTGAGTTATCTTCAGAGGCACCATTGAATTGTTTTTGAGTTGTTTGATTAGTTTTTTTAGTTTGTTGGCTGGTTGATTTGTTTATTGGTTAGTGTTTAGTTGGTTGGTTTGTCAATTGGTTGATTCATTAATTTGTTAGTTGTTTGGTTGGTTGGTTTATCAATTGGTTGATTCATTAATTTGTTAGTTGTTTAGTTGGTTGGTTTGTCAGTCACCCAAATTTTCAGTTGATTTATTATTTAATTGATTAACTGATTGATTGGCTAGCAAATGGATTGAATGATTTTTGATTGGTTGGGTTGTCTGGATAATAATTGATTGGTCGGTCATTGGCTGGTTGAACATTTTCATCATTCACCATCAACCTTCATCACTCAGTCATCAACATCATGGATTCATCATCGGCCTGTCGTAATAATAATAATAATAATAATAATAATAATAATAATAATAATAATAATAATAACAACAATAATAATAATAATAATAATAACAATAATAATAATAATAATAATGATAATGATAATAATGATAATATTAATAATAATAATAATAATAATAAACATCATTACCATCATTGTTCCTATCATCATCCTATCAACATCGACGTCACCATGATTATGATCATCATCATCAACATCGTCATCATTATCGTCATCATCATCATCACCAGGGATGTGGCAAATCCTCATTGGTCAGCCACTTTGCAGATCTTCTTGGTTATGATGTTGAGTATGTCATGCTCT
>NW_008705261.1:816834-821081 GCF_000326865.2 Helobdella robusta
GTTGTTGTTGTTTTTGTTGGTGATGATGCGAGTGTGGATGATAATGATGGTGATAGTGGGGAGGATAATGATGATGGTGGTGGTTGTGATTATGATGGTGATCGTCATCATTGTGTTCGTTTCATGGTCCTCTTTATTTTCTAAATCACATTCATCCATCACCATCTCCCTGATCTTCCAAGTTTTTTAGAACTTTTTCTTTCTTTCTAATTTGTCCTCTCTTTCTCTCTCTCTTTATCTTCCTCTCTCTCTCTCTCTCTCTCTCTTTTCCTTCCTCATCGTCATCTTCTTCATGATTTTCCATCATAATTTTTATAGTTTTATCATAATTGTCATCCCAATTGAGAGTAATAATGATACTTTCATCATCATTTTCATTATCATCATCTTCTTCTTCATCATCATCTTTATCATCATCATCTTTATCATCATCATCTTTTTCATCATCTTCTTCATCATCATCATCACCAGATTGGTGGTCTTGGATGGGCTGCAGAGGATGAACGCTGGAACGTTTGCTGTGCTGCACAGGTTGAAGGAGGATTATATTTAATTTTGTGGTGATTGCTATGATGATTACGATGGTGATGATGATTACGATGCTGATGATGATTACGATGGTGATGATGATTACGATGGGGATGATGATTACGATGGTGATGATGATTACGATGGTGATGTCGAGGATGATGAGGAGGATGACGATGATGATGAAGAGAAGGATTACGATGCGGATGAGGATGATGATGATGATGACGACGACTATGATGACAATTATAATGATGGTACTGGTGAAGGTGGTTATCTTTTCACTCTCCATCAATTCATTAGATCATCTATCCATCTATCTATCTATCCACCCATCCATCCATTCATTCATCCATCCGACCATCCATTCACCAGGTTGATCCAGGATAGAGAATTGGATCTATTTGATGGAACGCGGCTTCTCAGACATGATCGGTGGGCTGTGATGATGATAATGATGATGATGATTTTGGTGATGTTGAAGATGATGATAATAGTGGTGATGATGTAGATGATGATAATGTGTAATGAATGCAATGATGGCGGTGAGTAATATGATTCACAGTTTGATTATGAACTTATTGAATTGGTTCCTTGGTGTTATCGATGATAAACATACAAACTGATCGTGGGTAGCTTACGTTATGTTTATCTGTTGTCCTTAATTTCGTCCTTAATTTCAACCTTTTTTCTTTCAAAGTTTTAACTTTTTTCAATTAAATTTTTTAATCTTAATAGATTTGTTTATTTTTAATTATTCTTGAATTAAATTTTTTGGTTTCGACTTTTTGGACCGCGTCGACTGCCGCAATTAGGCGCTAAAACTAAAATGGCTACCAGAAGTTCTGCCAAGGAGAGGGATGTTGGTACTACTGCTGGGAAAGACAGGGCAGTTATCTCTATGGTTTCTTCTGTTTGTCGGGGTACTATCGCAAACAAATGGCCAGCTTTAACAGATGAAATTTTATCTGCCATTGGGGACATTAGCTGCGTTTCAAGGACACGTGAACAATGTCAAAATAAGGTTTCAACCACGTCTACCTCTTCAGCTACTCTCACCGAGTGTATAGAAGCGTTGCATAAGGAATTGACTGTTGAAATTTCCTGGTTTCTGGGGTCATCTATGTCAGGGTTATCTATGTCGGGGTCATCTATGTCGGGGTCATCTATATCAGGGTCAACTATGTCAGGGGTCAACTATGTCAGGGGTCAACTATGTCAGGGGTCAACTATGTCAGGAGTCAACTATGTCACTTAAAAATGATTTAAATAATCTGTCTATTAAGATTTTGAAATTTCATGAATGTATGGAATCTTTAAGAAATGATTTCAACAACATCAATGCTAATTTGAAAGCGGAAGTCTCTGGTAATTCTGCCCACTCCTTGCACAGATTTCTCCATAACACTGTTTTCTCAGTTTCTATACGTTTTTGGGATTTTTGCCTGTATATGTTAAAGACTCTCCATCTTTTGGTATATATAAAAATCTTGTTCGGGACTTATCATTATCGATTGTTTTCATCGTTATTTATATTCCGCTAAACTATATAATGTATGTATATGTATAATCGTATGTCTATTTTTGAACCAAATATAATGATGATTATATCATTAATTAAGATTATATGATTAAGGATGATGAATGATAACTGATAATTATAAGTAGAGATTAAAATATTAATGAGTAAATGATGAATATTGATTGTAATGTGTGATGACTAACGGCGATGATATTGTGCACAGGTACGATGCCATCAAGAAGAAACAGGGTTGGAGTGATGAGGATATGACGAAGAAGTTAGTAAGAATATCCCCCATTTGGTGATAATAAGTACGATGATGAATGATAATGATGACGATGTCAACGATGGTGCTGGATTTGATGATTATGATCGTATGATGAGACTGTTGATGTGGTTGATGATGATGATGATGAGGAAGAGAATGATGAGGATGGTGTCGAATCATTGTGATGTATTTTGGCATTTTTGGTAAGTTGGAACTTTTGATGATGTGAGTGATGAGAAGGGTGGCGATGATTATGATGATGACGATGAAGCTGGTGACTGAAATGATGAAAATGATGACAACTTAATGGGGATATTATTACGATGATGATTTGTGTAGTTGAGATGATATTGATGGGTCAGCGAGATAGCCCAATCGGTAGAAGTACTATGCCTCGCATTGCTATTACGCGATGGCCTGCTTTGAATGCTGTCTGCTCGAAACTTAAAGACTATCATACACCCTGCGCGTACAGATATATGTGCATGTAATGTGGCGGGGATAGCGCAGCCTCTGTGGCACAAAAGTTTGGTTCTAGGACAAAACTCCCCGGACAACAATTTTTTGAATCAAAACTCTCCAAAAAAATCCCCTGAGTACAAAACACCCCAAGACAAAAACTCCAGAGCAAAAGATTTTTCAGAATAACTGCCCTCAGACAAAAACTCTTCGAACAACCCCCTTCCCCCTGAGAAAAATCCACCCTGGATAAATACCCCAGGTGAAAACCCTTTAGTAAAAAATACGCCTTGACGAAATTTGATCTTTTATAAATCATCAATAATAAATAATATAATAAATAATCAATAATACCTCTTTCATTATATGATCTTACTGTGGATTTTTGCTTCGCGGCGGAAACTTTTCTGTTTGAATACCAGCAAACGCCGCCGCCAGCCTAGGCAATCTTGCATTTGGCCGGGACTCGCCTCCTCGCAATGTTTATCTCCGGGTCGGAAAACACGGGCCAGGTGGAAGTGCTTCCGCGCCCTGCTTGCCAGTCGGTCAATCCGGCCTTACTCACGGCTGACAAGTCTTCTTCATACATGTTTTAGATTTTGAATACGACAAACAAAAGCTAATTGAAATAAATTTATATTTATTAATAAACAAGAAAATATTCTGATGTAAATTATATGTAAATTGAACGTTTTCAAAATGTTTCTAAACTAAATAACAAACTAGACTGAATATTTATTCTAAATGAAATAAATTCTCACTATTATTATTATCATCTCCATCATTACTATTACCAATGTCATTACCATTACTACAATCATTCTTATTTTCGCCATCATTACTACCGTTATCATCACCAACGTTATTTTTACTGCAATTTATCCATATCAATATTGTCAGCAAGGATCATGCCATAGTCATCGGTTTCGCTACCACCAACTTTACCACCGTTATCACTGTTATTATTATCATCATTACTATCAAAATCATAATCATTTTCATCACTATCATTACCACCACCGCTAAGACCACCCTATATTACAATCACCATTTCCCATTATTGTTGTCATCACCTCTATCAATACTCTTGTCAATGTCATAATTATTATCATAATCGTTAACGTTGTTATCATTGATAACATTACCGCTATCACCATTCTTATTATTTTCATCACTGTTATTATTACCATTGTCATTATTTTTATTATTTATTATTATAACGCCCAAGATATTTATTATCATTATTGTTCCTACTATTTATTATTTATTTATTAATGATATCATCATCATCACCCCGATAGAAAATTTTCTTTTCTTATCCTCATCGTCATCCTCATCGTCATCCTCGTCGTCATCCTCATCGTCATCCTCATCGTCATCCTCATGATTAATTGAAAATTTTTTTCCTTCAACATTATCATCATAAAAATAAATTGAAGACTTTTGTTTCTTTTCATCATCCTCATTACC
>NW_008705261.1:821131-827378 GCF_000326865.2 Helobdella robusta
GTATGGAAAATTTAAGGCATCCTTTTCTTGACCTTTACTACTTTCATGTTTCCTGGTTCTCCTCTCACTCTGTAGATGAAATCCTGATTTTCAGCTGTTTTCTTCTGCTTTGCAATTTCAAGTGATTTTTTACAATCTGCTCGTTGTTCCTTAGTCATATCGTGATCACTTGTAATGGGTTCTTAGCGGCAAGGTTGAGACGTAGACACAAATCAAAAAAATTTTATTCTGTAAACTGAAAACTATACCAAATAAATATACAATGTCAATAAAGAAAACCAAAATAAAAGTTAAAGTTTGAGGTTAGTATGCAGACTTGTTCCTGCCAGTGCTGTGACCACGTACGAGCGGATACTGTTTCAACTTCTTCACTTGACAACAATGTAGAATCCTTCGAACACTGGTGTTATGTGGGGTTGACTCCTTCGGTTCCAGCCGTCTTCTGTACCAATATTGCACCACCTGTGCTTTACTCAACCTACAAATGTTGTTGTTACGTTGAAAGGCAACTAGTTCGTTCGCCACCCTCCAACGCAATAGATAACTACTTCGTTCGCTACCTTACGTTTGTCGTCGTTGAGCTCGTAACCACCCCGTACCGTATTTCCAGCTCTCCCGTCTAACCACTGACTAACTACCACCCACGTACCAACAAATGAAACTTCTCTCAATAATACCTTACCAACCAACAGCTACTTCACCAACCACGGTTGCGTGTCCAATTTCTCGCCAACAAAAACGCCAACTCTACCAACTAATTTTCTACAATGAAATTAACCAACTCTACCAACCAATTTTCTACAATAAAAATAACTAACTCTACCAACCAATTTTCTACAATAAAAATAACTAACTCTACCAACCAATTTTCTACAATAAAATAAACTTTTTTTTCTGTCTGACGAGACCAGCCTTTATTTACCCGACGCGCCGTCCTACCCCGCAGCAATAATATAATTAAATGATGTGGCGCTCAACATCCACCCTTGAACCGTAACACCAATGTTTATTCTTTTTAAATCAAGCCTGTCCTGTCCTTTCATCTGAATTGAACTTTTGCTGATTGCAAAAGTTCAGGGACTGACGTCGTCATAAGGTTTTCTTATTTTTATTCCATCTTTTTTTAATTTTGCATGTTCATCCTTGATCCGTGTATTTTCCACAAAAAAAGCATCCATATTTTCGAATTCAGAGGCGGGCGACGCCGTATTTTTTATTTTCTTTATCATTACCGCCACCGACTTACTAGTTCGTCTATCTACTGATTCTAGAAACTCCACTACGTCTCCAACATCTAGATTGGCAATATTTCTTTTTTATTCACTGTTGTGAAAGAATAGTCTTGCAACTCTTTCAGTGCAATGTAGAAAACCGTATCCGGTTAATAGTTTATCAATGACGCCCCTTTGTGCGATGTGACACTACGTGTTTTCATTATCGATGATTCCTTTGTTCCTAAATTTATTAGTGGGAAGAATTCCAATTGAACGTTGTTGAATATTTATTGTCGGGTGTCTTTGTTCTATGAGTATTGATTCGACTAGTCGTAAATTATAATGGTTGTTACTGTAATGTAAGATTTCAACATTGTTGTCCAAGATTTGCCTAGTAATTTTAGTTTTGTCTCTTTTTCTTATGATTCTTTACAGCGCCAGTTTGTACGTGCATTGTGAGTCTTCTCAACAGTTTAAAATCTTAAAATTTTTATGTTTTTCGTAGTTAAAATTTTTTATTAGATTTCGTGTTCCTTTTTCGAATTTATTTTGAAAAATAGAAAAACTACTGCAA
The DNA here is from genome assembly GCF_000326865.2 of Helobdella robusta. Taxonomy (NCBI): domain Eukaryota; kingdom Metazoa; phylum Annelida; class Clitellata; order Rhynchobdellida; family Glossiphoniidae; genus Helobdella; species Helobdella robusta. The sequence goes on from NW_008705261.1 coordinate 822,920, forward strand.
CTGCTAAAATTATATAAATGAATTTAAAAGTGAGAATTATTGAAGGCAAGTTTAGATTTATAAATTTGAATAATGATACGAATAAGGACGTTATTAATGAACATGTTCAAATTAAATTAGATACTCGGCGTCATTCTTGCAAACTTTTCCATTAGAAAAGCAGGATCCTCTTTTTGAAAAAAATAAAATATATAACTTTGTTTCAATAGTTTATATTACGGCCTGTTTGGTTTAAATGTGTTTAGACTGCAGTCGGTTCCAATTTGGGCTGCAAGGTTGGATTCAGTTGGTTTTAAATACGATTTCGTTAATCCAATTCTATTTGCTCTTTACTGGCTTACGGTTTATCAAAGAGTTATTTTCAAGATATGTTTAACGGTTTTGAAATATATTAAGGGACTTGCCCCTAAATATTTAACTGACAGAGTCATCCCCAGAACAATGCCACTGAGTCAAACGTTGCACTCGGACAATTCAGGTTTACTGTTTGTACCTGACACAAATTTGGCTTTTGGTCGAAAGAATTTTTCCGTAGTGGGTCCTGCTGTCTAGAATGGTTTGCCTAGGGACCTTTGTGATTCTGCGTTTTCTGTTATTCAATTTTGTAAAAGGTTGAAACACCATCTTCTTGTCTAAGAAAGCGTATTAGTTGACGACACAGTTGAATGTAGAAAGTATGTTGGTTGAAGACGAATCACCGCAAACTACCACTTACGTCAAACGATGACCAACGAACTACTAACGGCTACTACTAATGCAACAACTCGTTTTCTCAATATAAATTATTCTCGCATTTGTGCTAACTGACCGTTAACTATGACTGGTTGTTGTTATTAGCCTGAACTCTGTCATTGGTTGTTGTTGCCCTTCCGCATATTACCCGCATGTTCGCATATCTCAGACCTAAAACCCTGACAGCTAGAAAGTCGTCAACTACCAACTTATAAGCAATTCTTAGCAAGAACGTCTCTGCAGCATAATATAAATATAAATTGATCATGTTAATTTTTTTAAATTCGACTTCGATGTATCCAAACGTCTTGTTTTCATCGTTATGTGTAATTGTATCTAAATATATGAGTATTTATGTTTTAAAGTTGGCTTGAGTGTGACAATTTTAAAACAGACTTTAAGTTCAGGTTCGTTTGTAAACGTTTGAATTTTTTAATTTTTTGGTCGCTTAAATGTGTTCAAATGATTGAACAACTGTCCTGTGTCTTCTTTGCATTCATGTCTTCACACGGTGTGCTTAAGAAACGTAGTAAGTTTCATCATTGAGCAAAAAAGTTTTTTGCGCGTCAGACTATCAGGGCTGTCGAGCACTTCCTTGATTTTTCAATGATTAAAAACATGGCTGATAATATTACGGAATACTGCATATACTGTTTTATTTTTGAATCTGGCATTTGCTTTATAGTTTAAAAAATGTTATAAAATGTCTGGTTAAAAACATAAATGTAAAAGACAGAAAATTTAAAAAGTTAATTAATAAATTTTGACTGTTTTAATTAATTAGAATTAATTTCCAATTTTCATATTGTTTGAAAAACAAATGGAGCAGATATTGGCCATTGTTGTTTCAATTATCCTTGTCTTATCCAATTCTCACAAAAACGTGTCCTTTGGTACCGCACGAGCAGCTACCAGATTCCGGGCATTTGCAAACCAAATCACCACAACATCTGCTTGTGGAAAGTCAAACTACATTGTTTTAAGTCAGTGTTGTTTAGAATATGTAAATGAATTCATGAGTGTGATAATTTAGTGAGTTTTAATTTGGGTGATAATATGAACAATGACCAAAATGTTCAAATTGAATTACGGGGTGCCATGCTGGAAGCAAACGTTTTCATCAGGAATGCAAGGACCTCTGTCGTGAAAGCAAAATATTTTAATTAATTTTAATGTCATAAAAATTCAAAATGAACCCACTCAATTTTTGTCATTAAAATATAAACTCATACGCGTATTTATTGAAACTGTTGATAATTGAAATATAACAATATTGAACTTGAAGGTACAACCAGAATTTAAACTAAAATATAGAAAATAAATCATAAATTTGGGAAAAAATACAAATGGGATCGTTCGATACCACCACATATTGCATTTAAACATTGTCTTCATTTAATGAACAAACATTTTTGTTATATTTCTTATTACGTAGATCGCTTAATTAATTGATACAATATTGAAAGACATTAATAGACAAGAAATAGACTTTGCAACGTTCTCGACTTGTTTATTATCAACCGGATCAACAGAAAAGGAAAAGTGAAGTTACATACAAAGCAAAGAACACTTGGTCCAAAGAAAATAAATGTATATTATAAATCATAATGTTTTAATATAAAACATAAAACTTAACACCTTCTCATTTTATTTAAAACATTAGATGACCTTAACCTAAATGTTCTGAAGACCCATCGCACACATCAGATTCTTTAGTCTTGGTCCTACCATTGGTTTTGTCAGAGCATCAGCAACTTGAAGTTCTGTCGCAACTCGTTCAACTGAAACTTCTTCTTCTGCAACTTTTTCTCTGACAAAGAAATATCTAATGTGGATGTGCTTTGTTCTTCTGTGAAGTTCTGGATTGTGTGCTAACCGAATTGCTGCTTCATTGTCGACAAAAATTTCTGGTTTTTTCTTTAGATCTACGATGTCGTTCAACAATCGTTTGAGCCATATCACTTCACGAGCTGCTTCACTTGCGGCAACGATTTCTGCTTCAGTAGTTGAAATCGCAACTGAGGGCTGACGTTGGCTAAACCAACTGATCACGCTTCCTCCAAACATACAGATTACACCTGATGTCGATCTTCCACTAGATTTATCTCCTCCATGATCTGCATCACTGTAGGCTATAAGTGTATTGTTTTGACCAGACTTGTAAGCAATACCGACATCAGCTGTGCCTTGCAAATATCTGAAAATTTGCTTAACTTGTGCTACACTGGACTTGCTGGGTTTCTCTAAACTTCTGGATGCTACTCCAACTGCATATGCAATATCTGGTCTTGTTCCCGTCATCAAGTACATCAATGCACCAACTGCTGATCTGTAAGGAAATTTCACTTCCTCATGTTCATTTTTGTTTTCATCGAACTCCTCAGATTTTGAAATCGGAGTTGTACAGGATTTACACTGACTCATCCCAAACTTTTCAAGAATCATTCTTGTATAGGATGACTGACTGACATTAATATTTCCCTTCTCATCTTGATTAATCTCTAAACCAAGGAAATATTTTGTAGGTTTAGATGTTATCTTGAACTCAGACTTTAATTCTTTTTCAAATATTTTTAGTTCTTCTTTATCGGTTCCTGCAACTAGTCCATCATCAACATACAGTGCAAGTATGAGTTTCTTTCCTCCCTGTATTCTAATGAACAAACAAGTATCTGCATCGCTTTGTTTGAAATGTCTCTTTTTCAAGAATTCAGCAAAGCGTTTGTTCCAACATCTTGGAGCTTGTTGAAGTCCATAGAGACTTCGCTTGAGTTTACAGACTCTTCCTGAATTATCTTTAAAACCTTCAGGTTGCTCCATGTAAATATCTTCATCTAGTTTGCTGTATAGAAATGCTGTTGACACATCAAACTGCATGAGTGACATCTTTTCATTTGCAGCAACACTTAATAGTGTTCTTATAGTTGAACTTCTGACCACAGGACTATAGGTTTCTTCATAGTCAATTCCCTTTTTTTGAGAAAAACCTTTTACCACTAGCCTGGCTTTAAAACGTTCCACAGAACCATCTGGATTGTGTTTTACCATGTAGACCCATTTGCATGGTATTGCCTTATGACCTTTTGGAAGACTTACCAAATCCCACGTTTGATTTTCCTTTAATGACTGCATTTCACTGTTCATGGCTTTAAACCATTCATCTTTTTCATCACTTTGAATGGCATCTTTGTAGCTCTCTGGTTCAAGTACTTCACTTAATGCAGACATAACGAAAGGATCATAACGAGATGGCTTTTTGATATTATTCCTGTCACGTAGAACCATACCTTTGGTCTTTTGATTACAACAGTCAGATTGATCTTCTTCATCAGATGAAACTGAACTACGGTTGTGAACATCTTCATTAGTGTCATCTGAAATTTCTTCTTTTGAATCATCATTTCTACTACTTGAGTCATTTTCTGATTTGCAATTGATTTGAGGATCTGTTGTAAAATCTTTTTGAGTCTGATGTTCAAATGATGTTGTACATTTCATAGGTTTTTCTTGGAAAACAACATCTCTTGAGAATATCATTTTATATTGATTTTTGAGCCATATACGATAGCGTTCGTCACCATCGTAACCAACAAGGTAACCTTTTATGGCTTTCTTATCCATTTTTTGACGTTTTTGATCAGGTATGTGAACAAAACATGTAGAGCCAATTATTCTCAAGATGGTTAATTCTCGGCTTTTTACCTGTCCAAATTTCAAATGGGCTTTT
>NW_008705261.1:827539-844543 GCF_000326865.2 Helobdella robusta
ATTCTTTTACTTTATGACCTTGAGTCGCTGCTTGAGACAAAATATTTTGTAGTGCCTGTTTCACTTCATTTTTGTGTCTAAGAAAAGAAATGAACCTCATTTTGCTGTAATGATCTTTGAAAACAACAAAATATCGTTTACTATTAAATGATTCTGTACTGAAAGGACCACAAACATCTGCTGATAGTAGTTCACCTGGTTTATTGGTTGCATTTCTCTTGCCAAATTTTAACCGATGTGCTTTACCATAGAGACATGGTTCACACAAATCCTTGTCAAGATGAACTTTAATGTTTAACTCTTTTTCTATAACATTCTTTATGTGACGTTTATCTTGATGACCAAAACGTTCATGGTAGAGCTGCACTATTGAATTTTCACTGACTATATTCACTTCAGCCGGTGTATTTGGAGTTAATGAAATCAAGTTTGCCTCATACAAGGAACCATCTACTCGTCTTGTCCCTTGTACTACCACTCGGTTCTTTATACTGAGTTGACATTTGGTTGCATAAGATTCAAACTTGCTGTTTTTTGAATTTTTATCTTGTGCGGCTAATATGGAAAACAGGTTTCTACCTATATTTGGAACATACCAGACATCTGAGAGTTTTATATACTGTTGTTTGTTATTTACTGTTGACAGCATATTTATTTCGCCTCTACCCACAGCAGCAAGAACTTTTTTTCCTGCAGCTTGAACAGAACATGGTGCGACAAACTTCTCAAAAGTAACAAAATTATCTGGATTGTTCGTTAGGTGTTTTGTTGCTCCATTGTCTATATACCACTTAGTGTTGTCTCTCAGTGTTTGATTACTGGCTGACGTGCACAAAACTACATTTGATGTTTCATCATATGCTTTTCTTGGTGTCGCTGAAACATTTTTGGAATTTTTAGAAGGTCTTCCATCACTGACCCACTTTCTACATTGCCTAACCCAGTGTCCAGGTTTATGGCAATAGTTGCAGTTACCAACTGGTTTTGTCCTTCTAGTGAAATCTCTTGATTTGTTGAAACTTGGTTTTTCAACATTTACAACTAAGGCGTTCTGCCTTGATGATTTATCGATTGTGTCGAAAGTCTTTATCTCTCTTTCGAAAGCACAGAGATAAGTGATTAAATCATCTATCGACTGCTTTTCTTCACCTAGCATTAGCCAACTTGATTTGAAATTTTGGAAACTATTTGGGAGAATCTGCATCGCTTTGCATACTAATAGCAGCTCTGGTAGTTTATTTTCTCCCGATGCCTGAAGCCCACTGTTTAATTCATTCCATAAAGTTTTCAATCTTGCAATTTGGCCGGATACATCTACATCCGCTATCCAATTGAAATCGAAAAAATTGCTACAAACTTGGAACAGTTGGTCCTTAGTTGACGCTTCAAAATTTCTTTTTAATTCCTCCCAAACTTCAAACGCTGTGTTCTTGTCCATTATCTTTTGGTATGTATCTTCTGTGACTGCATTTGCAATTACTGATTGGCATAACTGTTTGCCTTTCTAAACAGATCTGATTTATTTTTAAAATCTTTTGCCTGTTGCTCTGTTTGGTTTTCTAGTAATTCTGGTTTCGACAACTTCCCATCAATCACATCAAGTGCGCCCTCATGGTAGTCCATGAAATCTCGAACACGACGTTTCCAAATGGGCCAATCGGCTGCGCAACTTAACTGCTTTATTTGAAGCTTTGAATCCATTTCTTCCTTGTCTTTCAAGTTTACCTTTTAATTAGAAGCAAAATATCGAATTTCAGGGAATGAAGAAGCACGTGCTTTCTCTTCACTTCAGTCTTCACAAAGGAATCTTCCGATATTTCTTTATTCTAAATTTACTTCGTCAAATCAATTAATTAAGAAAAAAAACATCTGGGTCCCATAACCTGTTATATTTCTTATTACGTAGATCGCTTAATTAATTGATACAATATTGAAAGACATTAATAGACAAGAAATAGACTTTGCAACGTTCTCGACTTGTTTATTATCAACCGGATCAACAGAAAAGGAAAAGTGAAGTTACATACAAAGCAAAGAACACTTGGTCCAAAGAAAATAAATGTATATTATAAATCATAATGTTTTAATATAAAACATAAAACTTAACAATTTTATGTTAATTGGCCAATCCAAAATTTAAGCATGAATAGTTTGCTTGAACTTTATATCTATTATAGCATATTTATATTGAAATAGTTTGAAAAACATTAAGAGCACCACGTACCTTTTCTGTCTTGCAGCGTCAACATCATCGCCTGCAAATCAAGTTAAGTGCAGTTTATTTGTTATAAACACCTTCAGTTATTTTTATGCTATCAATTGCAAATTATTTATTAAAAAAATTCTCAATGTTTACAATTACAACTACTTGACTAATTCCACTAAACAAAACCAAACATTTAAAAAAACGATATTTCAAAAATTTGAAGTTCTAGCAATTGTGTTTTATTTTTGAATCTGTACAAATGTTGAAGAGAATGTGTAAAAAAATATATATAAGAAGGAGCAAACCTTGCGCAAGCGCTCCAGAGAGCAGACTGATCAGGCTGGTGAACAGCAACATGCAGAGGAGGCCGATCCTAAATTGCATTCTTCTTGCAAACTCTGTCACAACAAAATAGATAAGAATAAATTTTTATTTAAAAATTTAACATTGAACGAATGGTTCTAACCAAAAATAAAAATAGCAATAACAAAATTTCTCGATTTAGCGTAAAAATTGTGTTGGTTGCCGTGTAGTATTTGGTTTATATAGCCAACAATTCATCAACTACTGAATGATCCGATAAAAGTAACAGTTAGGCGATAAAAATTGAATTTAATTAGAAGGAAGGTGTAATTATATTATGTATATATATATACCAATTATGTATTGAATCTACCAATCTACGACGTGTTCAATTATTATTCAAAAAAGTTATAACAACAAATTGGGGAATTATTTTTATAAAACCTGCTTATCCGAAAACCTCGTTTTTAATTATATATATATATATATATATTAGTAATGTTTGGCGTTAATATGTTTGTAGTTCGTTCGTAAAAGTAACAGGCAATAACAATTGAATTTAATTAGAAGGAAAGTGTAATTATATTATGTATGTATATGTATAGTGCGGTATAATGGGTGTGGAATCGCTGCTGCTTCAGGCTCAGTTTCGCTGGATAGGGCACGTTATGCGTATGCCAGATACAAGAATTTCCAAGCAGGTCTTTTTTGGTCAGCTAGCGTCGGGAAATGTGGCAAGTGGCCCTGTACACAGATACAGACAGCCTTAAAGAAAATATGAAAAGATGTGGTCTAGACCCCAAGGCTCTTTGTGTTGATGCTCTGCGACGCTCGGAATGGAGAAGGTCTTTTTTCAGCTTTTGAACTGGCACGCACAGCTGCTCTCGCTGAAAAAAGGACTCGACGAAAACAGACGGCCCAAAGCGGCGATAGTACGGGTGTATGGATTTGCGGAACTTGTGCACGGAAATGTTCGTCAAGGATAGGACTTTTCGTTCATTCTAGGACTCACCGATGACCCAATTCGTCGATTCGACGATGTACTCCATATAACTACGTTATATTTAGGAAGTAATTTATGAAATCTATCAAATTTCTAGAGTTCGATATTTTTTTTGCTACATTTCATATTTTTTTACTAAAATTGCACTTTCCTTTTAACTAAAAAGAAACTTTCCATCGCTAGAAATTCAGTAAGTTTCATAAATTACTGCGTTAATTATGGTGGTTGCTATGTACTTTATGTTATGTTTCTCTTGTAAATGTGCTAAAATGATGATGATTGAATCGTTGCTGGTTGTGGTTTCTGGTTTGAATGATTTAATTGACTTATGTTGGATCATTAAAGTATTAGAATGAGTGCATTTAAGTTCTAATTACATACATTTTTGTATTAATAATTTATTTTTTGTTCTGCTAATATTTAATATTTGCCTATATTTTGGTTTACTTCTTTGTGATAATATCATTCTCGAACAAATTTCGTAACTTTCTAGTAATTTTAGTATTGTTTTATTTTCTCCGACGTGTTAATATAATTTTTGTTCAAACTTCGAAACATATTAATAATTTTAAGACAAGTATTTTCTTTTTTCATTTTTTTTTGTCGATTGAAAAAGTGGCTGGGCTCGATGAGTTTTTTTAGCTCTTCACGGTCGTCCTGAGCCTTGTTCTTTTTTTCCTTTAAGGGGTTCTAACAAAATTGTTTTATATTGTTTTGTATTTGGCAAGACACTTAGTTTAGATTTAATATCTTGCAGTTCATTGTTTATAGTTAAAAAGAATTTATTTAACTGCACCTGCAGAAGACTAGAACTGGTCCCATTTAATTTATTTTTTAGAGCTTCAGAGTTGTAAGTTGGTAAGCTATTCATTGTTGGTTGTTTCTTGGAATTGACGCTGCAAAAAACGACATTTTATCAATCATGAAATTTACTTTCAAGACTTTTAACATAGATGTATCATACATTTAAAAAATTTATAACATTTTTGGTGGCCTCGCGAAGTCTGTTCTACAAAACGGTCAAATTTACCTGTTCAAATTCACTTTTTAATTTTTTTAAAACATTATTAAAGTCTCTTTTTAAAAAATTAATTAATTAATTTTTAAATAAGTTAACATTATTCATGAGAAAATAAAGCAACTCGTCAAACTTAACAGAGCGGGACGTCATTTTACCATTTTAAAATGTAATTTTCAATTAAATTTTTGTCCTGAGGGTTTTTGTCGGCTTTTAGTTCGGGGTTTTTGTCCTGTCACCCGAAAGTTTAATTATATGTTTGGAATGACATGTAGACAGTTTGGTGTGTGTCAGAGCCGTCTAAAGAACCAGAAAAATTCCTATTAATGCTACAAGAGTAAATAATGACACCTAATGATATCATATTAATGAGGGTGACGTCATTCGACAGTTTTTCATATTAATGAGAGTGACGTCACGTCATTCAACAGTTTTTCATTTTTCTTAACCACGCCAGCAACTTGCTTCGCATTCATCCATCATTTCGATTGGTCGGCTTGTCGGAACCTCCCAACTCCAATGTGGGAAGAGCCAATTCGAAGCAGCAATCTCATTGGCTGACCTCTGAGCTGCTGACCTCATTTTTTTTCCATCACATCAAACAGATGGAGTTTGAGGATGAGTTAAATGTCATTAAGAGAGAGGTTGGTGTGTCATTACTGTCTTTACTCTCGTCAATATCTTCTTTTCACCAACATTATCATCATCATCGTTATTTGCAACACCATCTTTGTCATCTGCCTCGTTTTTATATCTTTCATTATCATCATTTTTATCATCGTTATCTTTACCACTATCGTTATAATCATCTTCATCATCTTCGACGTCATTCAGAGAGAGGTAGGTTTGTCATTACTGTTGTTACTCTCGTCAAGATCTTCATCATCATTACCAACCTTTATATCACCAACTTCTTCACACACAACACACACACATACACACACACATAAACCGTCCTAAGGTGAAAGATATAACCAGAATGCTACCGGTCATGCAGTTCACGAACAACATTAGAAATGCTCATGACAATCAGGTGAGTATATTAAAAGTAATTAGATGATCAACAATGGTGATGGTGATGGGGACGTTTGTGTTATCGGTGGTGGTGACTTTACTGATGATGACACTTTTTTAGGGTTGGAAGGAATTTTTTTCATGCTGATCATCACCATCGTCGTCGTCATCATCACCATCATCATCATTATTACCACCATCATCATCATTATTACCACCATCATCATCATTATTACCACCATCATCATCATTATTACCATCATCATCATCGTCATCACCACCATCATCATCATCATAGTGATTTCTAACGATCGTTTATGATAATGGTCATCACATCGCCAACCATATTGGCCGTCAACATCATGTTCTCGATGAATGATGATGGTATAATTGAATGATAGTTATAATTATTATGATGATAGTTATTTTATTTTTCATACCTTTCATGCTTAAACATTTTTTCCTCCGTTATTAATTTATTCCTCGTTATCATTTTATACTACTGCCTTGCATGCTGTAACAGTTTCTGCGTCTGTCAGATTCCGATTGTTTAAAGAATGATAATAAAAAAAATATCATTACGGCCAGCATGGTGACGGTGATGTTGATGATGATGCTGATGATGATGTCTAACGGGATGTTGATGATGATTAATGATAATTATTATCATAATAATTATAACTATCATCCAATCTATCATCATTCATTCATCGAAAACATTATCACCATTTCCTTCTCATCCTCATCAGCATCATCATCATCAACAACAGCAACTAGATCGTTATCATCATCTTCATCATCATCATCATCACCATCATCATTATTATCATCGTTATCATCATCTTCATCATCACCATCATCATTATTATCATCGTTATCATCATCATCAGTTGCGATCTGTATCTTCATCATTATCCACCCGACAACTGCTAAGAATAGCGCGAAGGTTAAATGTATATGGTGCTGATGACGATGTCCATCATTTGGTCAGTAAGGCATGTCTGGCCAGGTTAGTCTGGGTTGTTGTGTCTGTCTTCCTATCTCTCTATCTCTGTCGTGTCTATGTTGTGTTTCAGTTGTGTATGCGTTTTTCAGTGTTATGCCCGTGTCTTTTTTGCTTTGTCTGCCATGTGTCTGCATTTTGTGTCTGCGTTTTGTGTGGTGTCTGCAATGTGTCTGTCTGCGTTTTGTGTGGCGTCTGCGAGATGTCTGCGTCATGTTTTGTGGAATGGTTGGAGGAATGAGTGGGTGAACTTATTTACTAATAAGTAAGAGATCTTACGCATGAGTGAATGAATAATTATACTGTTATTGTTGCCTATTATTATTATTATAACTGATAATCTTTAAAATATTATTATTGAAAAATATTAATTATCTTTTCATCATCGTCATCATCATCACCACCGACCCACCCAACAGATTCTTACCAAGACTGACTAAAATGATGTTTGAAGATGAATTGGTGAAATTGGGAATCGTTCCAACGTCACCATCATCATCAATATCACCATCATCGTCATCATCATCATCCTCATCATCATCTTACGATAAAGCTGACGATACAGATTTGGATGAAATGATAACATGTTAGGATTTTTATTCATATTTTTGTTATTCTTACTGCGATTACCACTATCATAATTTTATTAAGTTACGTATTCATAATTTATTATTATTATTACTATTTTTTTTATTGCGGTTGTTGTTATTGTTGTTACTGTTATTGTTGTTGTTGTTATTGTTGTTGTTGTTGTTATTGTTGTTGTTGTTACTGTTGTTGTTGTTGTTGTTACTGTTATTGTTATTGTTGTTGTTATTGTTGTTGTTGTTGTTGTTGTTACTGTTATTGTTGTTGTTGTTATTGTTGTTGTTGTTGTTGTTGTTACTGTTATTGTTGTTGTTGTTATTGTTACTGTTGTTGTTTTATGGATTTTATGGAACGCCAAATTATTGTTCCCCTGTCAAATTGAAGCTCACTTCAGATTGGATTCTTCATTTTGTTACTTAACTTCAGAACGCACTCTCCGTCTCCAGTATAAATCTCACACAATAAATATCATAGCCACAACCTTAACTTTTATACTTTTTGCTACCCAGTTTTGATTATTTTATTTAGTTAAGTCCGACCCATAACGAATGTAGACTATAAACAAAGATTGATTTAGCTAATTAATTGTTAATTATATTTAATTTTTATTATGATATTATTGTAATTATGAAAATACGAAATGTCAATTTTGTTGTTGTTGTTGTTGTTATGAAGGTGAGGTGAGTGGTGGGGTGTTGAGGATTGGGTGTGTCCAGGCGCCCGTTCATCCATCCAACCATCCAACAAAAGTTCCCGACATTCTTTTTTATGATAATTATCAGGTTCGTTCGTTCATTCTGTCGTTCATTATTGTTAATGTTCAATCAATCAATCAGTTAATCAATTAATTAATCAATCAATCAGTTAATTAATCAGTTAATTAATCACTCATTAATTACACAATCAGTCAATCAATCAATCAGTTAATTTATAAATCATCAATGAATAAATCAATCAGTTAGTTATTAAATCATCCATGAATCAATCAATCAGTCATTCAACCACCCAATCAATCGGTCGGTCAATCAGTTATCAATCAATCATCAATCGATCAATCAGTTAATCAATCATCAGTTAATCATTCAAATCAACCAATCAATCAGTGTGTGTGTGTGTGTGTGTGTGTGTGTGTGTGTGTGTGTGTGTGTGTGTGTGTCTGTGTGTGTGTCTAGTAGTAGTAGTATTAGTAGCAGCAGCAGCAGTAGTAGTAGTAGTAGTAATAGTAGTAATAGTAGTAGTAGTAGTAATAGTAGCAGTATTTGTTTTTGTTGTAGTAGTAGTATTAATAGTAGTTGCAGTAGTAATAATAATAGTTATAATATAAATGTTTATAGTTATTGTATAGCCATCGTCGTCATCATCATCATCGTCATCATCACCACCGTCATCATCATCAGCATCTGAAGGTTATGGAGGACATGTTGAAAGACTTCTTACTCGGTGAACATCTCCTACTCATTGGGAATCAAGGTCGTCATCATGTTCTTCCATTTCATCCTCTCCATCACCATTGTCATTACCATCAGGGCTTCCATCATTATCAGCATCACTACCTTATCATCGTCATCGTCATCATCTTCTTCACCATCTTTCAATTCATCGTAACCTTAATCATTCGCCATCATTCTCGCCAGCTTCGTCACTCTCCTTTGTCATCTCTTCATCATCAACATTCTCATCATCCATCCATCATTGCCATCATCAACATTATTACCATCACCATCTGGTCATCATTATCATCATCATAATCATCACTACCATCATCTCACCATCACCACCACCACTTCCCACCGTCGTCCAGGTGTTGGCAAGAACAAGATAGCTGATAGGTTCTTGCAGTTGTTGAACAAACCTCGTGAATACATTCAGCTGCATAGGTAGTTGACTGGCTGGCTGGTTCATTGATTGATTGAATGAATGACTGAATGAACAAAGGAATGTCAGATTTTGTTTGGTTGATTGAGTGATTGGTTTGTTGATTGATTACTTGATTGATTTATTGATAGATTGGTTGATTGATTGAGTGATTGATTAAAGCTAGGTTCATTTTTATATATATTCATTGTTTCTTTAATTGATTGGTTGATTGATTTATTGACTGACTGACTGACTGACTGACTGACTGACTGACTGACTGACTGACTGACTGACTGACTGACTGACTGACTGACTGACTGACTGACTGACTGACTGACTGACTGACTGACTGACTGACTGACTGACTGACTGACTGACTGACTGACTGACTGACTGACTGACTGACTGACTGACTGACTGACTGACTGACTGACTGACTGACTGACTGACTGACTGACTGACTGACTGACTGACTGACTGACTGACTGACTGACTGACTGACTGACTGACTGACTGACTGACTGACTGACTGACTGACTGACTGACTGATTGATTGATTACAGGGACACCACTGTTCAGTCATTAACTGTTCAGCCAAAAATTGTGGATGGCGTTCTGAGTAAGTTGAACGATTGGTTCATCAGCTGTTTGATCAGCTGCTTTATCAGCTGCTTGATATATATCACATTCGTTTGGCTGATTGAACAATCAATTCTTGTATGTAGTCCTTTTCTGATATCAACTTCCGTCTCCAAGCATCTGATCATTTGCTTCCGACTCCCTGAGATTTAATGTCTTCAGGTCTTCATGTACTTTTTGCACCCTAACCCACTCCAACTCTGCAGATTGAACACGGCCAGGGAGGGACGAGCAGTGTCGACGGGTTCAGCAGATTCACCCGGGGCCATAGCTTTTACTTTCAAGATATACCTTGAGACAATGATCGGCAAACTGGGCATCTCCACCTCAAACGTTCGACGCCGGCATTAGGACGACATCATCTCCATGCATCACATTCCATGTGTCATCTGAGCTATCGACTCTATTATTTCTTCCATCACCGTGATGAATAGCAGGGGGCCAAGTATCGAGCCCCGGTGCGCTCCAACGTTGATGTCGATCCACCCGTACTGCCATCTGCTGCACTGACCAAGGTCCTGGTGTATGCGTGCGTTGCTACAACCAATCGAAGATGATATTCCGGAACATTCCGTCTACGTAGACTCCATCTAATGGCCTCACGAGGCACTCCGTCAAAAGCTTCTTCTCTGTCCAGCAAACGTGGGATAATTGTTTTTGCATTGGCGGATATTTTGCCAGTAGCTGGCGGATGATGGGGGTGGCATCCATGGTGGATCTACCTGCCACGAAGCCGAACTGATAACCACCACCAATGGAAACGCGTGGTGATACTCTCTCGCGGTGATCTTTTCAATGATTTTCAAGGGGTGTTTCAAAAAAACGTTCACTTCAATGGTGGGTTGGTCACCTCTGCCTTTGTACCAGGGCGCTGTTGTCCCACTGTCCCATTTGATGACCATTAACGAGTCCCTCCACATCTCCCGACAGATGCATAGCAGAGCCCGAAAACCAGCTTCAGTTTGGTTGATTGAACGTTAAACACAAACCTTTGGAAATATTTTAGTTCATTTAAAATTTGTTTAATTTGTTGGTAGAATGATAAGATGTTTCAAATAAAGAATTGATTTGTTGGTTGGTTGATTGGTTGGTTGTTTAATTGGTTGGTTGGTTGTTTGGTTGTTTGTTTGGTTGGTTGGTTGTTTGATTGGTTGTTTGGTTGGTTGTTTGTTTGATTGGTTGGTTTGTTTGCTGGTTGGTTGGTTGGTTGTTTGATTGGTTGGTTGGTTGATGATGTTTTCCTTTCAACATTCTTCATTGTTCAGTCTGTTCATAATAACCATCATCATCCACACAACAAACCAATCAACCACACCACAAAATAACTAACTACCTAACCACCCACTGAACTACCACCACCCAACCTCAACCACCCACCACCACCACGAAGGTTACGACGACTCTCCTCTGGTGAAAGCGGTGAAGAGTGGGAGTGTGTTGGTGGTTGATGAGGCAGACAAAGCGCCGACAAATGTGACCTGCATCTTGAAGGGGCTGGTGCAAGTTGGGGAGATGCATCTATCGGACGGCAGGAGGATTGTCAGAGGTGGGTGTGGTTGGTGTGGTGGTGGTGGTGACGGTGGGGGTGGTGTGATTGTATTTTGTTCATCCTCCTCCTCTTATGACACCATCCCAGGTGACTCCAGACTGACACCCTCTCAATCAACCATCCCGATGCATAGGGACTTCCGGATGATCATCCTGGCTAACAGGCCTGGATTCCCATTCCTTGGCAATGATTTCTTTGCCGCAGTCGGTTGGTTGATCAATTTTTTGGTTGGTCGGTTGGTAGGTTGATTAATTTTTTGGTTGGTTGTTTGGTTGGTTGATTAATTTTTTGTTGATTGATTGGTTGGTTGATTAATTTTTTGGTTGGTTGGTTTATTGTTTGGTTGGTTGATTATGTAGTTAGTTGGTTGATTGGGTAGTTGGTTGGTTGGCTGGTCGTATGGTTGGTAGAACAGTTGCGTGGTTTATTGTATTGGATGATCTTCTTTCAGGACGGTCACTTACATCGCAAAGACATGCACCTCAAAATTTGTTGAGTCTATATTTCATAATTCATATTTCATTAGCAATCTCGTGTTTGAAATCTGCTGATTGATTGGTTGGTTGATTGGTTGGTTGATTGATCGATCGATTGATTGGTTGGTTGATCGATTGATTGGTTGGTTGATCGATTGATTGATTGGTTGGTTGATTGACCGATTGACTGATTGGTCGGTTGATTTCTTGATCTGTTTATAATGCTGTTTCATTGGTTGTTTATACAGATATTTATACAGAATCTGGTTCCTCAACGATCTTTGTGTGTTTTGCATCATCAATTAATTCAATTAACTTCTTCATCCATTCAACTGATTAATTATGGTTATAATTGAAGTATTTGAAATAAACAAATGACCCAAAGGTGACGCCTTCAGCACGCATGCTGTCGACAACCCGTCAGCAGCGTCCCAGCTCAACATGCTCAAGAAGTTCGTTCGTACTCTACGTTCTATTTCATGCATCTCTTGCCTTGTTTGCAAAGTTAGACACACACGCATACACGTACACACACATACATACATTCACACACATACACACACATACCTGCACACACACATACATTCACACGCACACACACACTGACAGGTACGCCCCGTCAGCAGACGAGACGACGTTGAGGCAGGTGGCAGAGTTGTTTGACGAACTGCGGTCGTTGTCTGATCAGGGGGTCATCAACCATCCATTCTCAGCAAGGGAGGCTGTTGCGGTTGCCAAGCACCTGCAGGTCACTTGCATAATTTATTCACTTCTACTGGGGGTCATTTGCATAATTTATTCACTTCGTCCGCGGGTCATTTGCATAATTTATTCACTTACCTCATCGACAGGTCACGTGTATAATTTGTTTCCTTTGTTTTAATGATTATTTTGCCTAAATAAGTCTGAACTAGTTGTTCACGCCATTTTGTTCATTCGTTTGTCACATAGACATTCATCCATCAAACCAACCAGCTGATATTAGTTCATTCATTCGTTCATTCACTTAACAGTTCGTTCGTTCGTTCGTTTGTTTGTTTGTTTGTTCATTCAATCATTCATTCATCCATCCATACATCCAGATGTTTCCGAATGATGGACTGATGACAGCAGTTGAGAACGTGTTCGACTTTGATGCGTACGACCCTGACCTTACGAGGGTCATTCACAAGGTCATGAGGAAGCACGGACTGCCTGTGGGAGGTCACGTGGGCAACATTCATCTGGCGAAAGAGTAATGATGGGTTGATGGATGGGTTTGTTGGTTGATGGTTGGAATGAATGAATGAATGAATGAATTATTAGTTGATTGATTGATGAACGGATGAATGGATGATTGATTGATGGACGATTTAGTTAATATACTAGTTTGGTAGATAGGTCTTTCACATGATTGGTTAATTAGTTTTTTGTTTTTTGGTTGTTGGATGTTCATCTACCTTTTCATTTGCTTCCACTCAACTGGCCTCTGAAGATTTTGAAAGATTTTGACATTGATTGGTTGATGGTGTGTTGCTGATTGGCTGGTGATGAGTCGTTGGTTGGTTGATGGTGGGTTGCTGATTGGTTGATGGTGAGTCGTTGATTGGCTGATGGTGGGTTGCTGATTGGTGATGGTGGGTCGTTGGTCGGTTGATGGTGATGGTTGTACACTTGACTGGTGGTCCATTGATTGCTGACGTGTGGAAGTTAGTTGCCCGATTGATTGACGGATCGAAGATTTGAGTGTGTGTGTGAGCAGTCATTTGAGTGCGTTGGATACTTCTACTTCATTGCGAACATTGGGACTGGCTCTCCATGATTCAATGTTTTTTATTTTTTTGAATAAAAATTATTTTCTTCATTGTCCAGTTGTTCAGTTTTATACTTTCTTTCATTCGTTCATTAATTAATTAATTAATTAATTTATTCATTCATTAATTTATTCATAATGAATAAATTAATAAACGAATTAATTAATTAATGAGTAAATAAAGAATTAAATGAACGAATGAGTGGAGGAACGAGTAAATGAATCGGAGATTAGCGGAAATTGAGATTTGTTGCAAATTCCCTCCCAATGTTGTTGGTCCCGTTTCCGGCTCCCTCCTGGATCTCCTCCCTGACAACGATCCCTGAAATTCCCATTCCCTAATTTTCCACCGCATTCCCACGTTCGCTGGTGAATGGATAGTGAATGAGAGATAGAGAGGTGGATTGATTTGTCGATGGACAGATAGATGGATGGAAAGATAGATGGATGGAAAGGTAGATGGACGGAAAGATAAGATGGATGGAAAGATAGATAGATGGAAAGATAAATGGATTGATAGGTAGATAAATAAATAAAATTCAGAAGAATGGATAATAGATGGATGGATAACAAATTGATAAATAGATGCGAACGGTTTAATGGATGTATAGATAATTAATGAATGTGGGAGAGTAGGTAGATGGATAGTAGCTAGATAGATGGATAGTGGATAGATAGGTAGGTAGTAAGTAGATAGATGGATGGATATTATTAATAGATAGATGGATATATATGTAGATGGATGGATATTAGGTAGATAGATGGATGGATAGTAGGTAGATAGATGGATGAATAGCAGGTAGGTCGGTGGAGAAACCATAGATGGATGGATTAATGTGTGTCTGGAATCTTGACTCGTAATTGATGCCTGAATTATTTTCAGTTAATTTTTTGCTGTTCGAAGGAATAATTCATCATCTGGCCCGGCTAATGTTCCGACTCAATTCTCACTAAATTCCAATTAAGTTAACGCATAATCGTTAAACTATTGAAAACAATTCATTTTAAATTCTTCATAGGCTTTCCATACCTCCTATGACGTACAAATGTCAGCTGACTACGAAGAATTTGAAGAACTCGTTCAACGTTAAGGAGGGTGGTGTTGTTATCAAGGTCAGTTGGCTGGTTGTCTGATTGGTTGTCCGGTTGGTTGTCTGGCTGGTTGGTCAGTTGGCTGGTTGGTCGGTTGGCTGGTTGTCTGGTTGGTTGGTTGGCTGGTCAGTCAGTTGGTTGGTTGGTCGGTCGGTCGGTCGGTTGGTTGGTAGGCTGATTTATTAATTTGTTCCATTATTTGATTGTTTTATTGAATGTTTTTTATGATTGATTAGTTGATAAAGACTTCAGCACTCAATCCCCCAATTTGTTGTTTATTTTTAAAATTAATTGATCGATCGATCATTCAACCCTCCACTCATTACTTCACCAATATTTTGGTCAACCATACATTCAATCGGCCAAGTAAGCATCCAATTTTTCAATCAGTCAGCCATCCCAGCAACCACTAAACTGACCAACCAACCACTGAATCAAACAACCAACCAGCCCACCAACCCAAATAACCAGCTACTCATCCAGTTAACTGCAATCAACCACTCGACCAACCTATCAACCAGCCAACATCTCAACCAATCAAAGCCAACTTCAGCCACTCAACCAACCTATCAACCAGCCAACATCTTAACCAATCACAGCCAACTTCATCCATTTAACCAAACGATAACAGCCACCAACGCAGCTGAAAGCACAGAGGTTGAAGTTGGATGACTTCCAACAAAGGTCCACCCACTTCAACGAGGTCACCTCAACTTGGCACATCCCTATTTTTCAGGGCAGTGACGTCACCATGGTTACCGTTGCTAAGGGTAGGATGGTAATGGTGATGATGGTGGCGATGATTATATTGAAGCTGATGATGATGGTGGTGGTTTTTGAAATTTAGTTTTAGTCAATTTATGTCAATGCTAGTAGAACGGGACCAGTTTATGTTAGGTTTTTGAATTTGCTGCTTTTTGCTTCTTAAAACACCAATCAATCAATCAAACAATCAAACAAACAATCAAACAAACAAACAATCAATCAAACAAACAAAAAAACAGCTGACCAACACTATCAGCAACAACAATCATTGGACAACACCGACCAACTGAATAGCGACATCATCCACGCCGTGACCTCTGACCCACTGACCCTCTGCTCAATTGATCTCCTCAGAAGGTCAACAACCCTAATCGACCTCCACCCCCAACAGAGTCGGAGGAACAGATTTTTTTCACAGCTGAACGTAGCAGCTCTGCAAGCCCCCCTCAACCATGGTGTCGTCCTGCACGATGAGAACGTTGGTGGTGGTGGTATGGTGGTGGTGGTGGTGGTATGGTGGTGGTGGTATGGTGGTGGTGGTGGTGGTATGGTGGTGGTGGTGGTGGTATGGTGGTGGTGGTGGTGGTGGTATGGTGGTGGTGGTGGTGGTACCAATGGTTTAAAGTTCCATCTCCAAACACTTCATTCATTCGTTCGCCAGCCATCTTAATAATGCAAACATCTTTTATTCTCACGAGAAGGGAAGCATACATGTTGGTGAAGTTTAAAGTTAAATAAAATGTTAATGCTATTCAAAGTTATTCAAAAATTGAATAAAATAATATAAGAACAAAAGCAGTGGACGAGTTTGGTCATTACCTAGAGGAGTGCAAAGCGGTGGAATATATTTAAAATTAGAATTAAAAATTAAAATTTATTTCCGTCACAATACATGCCACATTATCGTCTTATAACAGTTTATCAATTCATCATTAAAAGAAGTCGGTCATGGAGTTTTAAATAAAGATGGATTAAAATTAATATAAAAAACAATTGGCGTTATTTCAAAAGTGTCTACAATTGCTGAGCAGTTTTTATGATTGTCGTTTAGACAGCGTTGCAAACTGTTGGAATGTTCGTTCCTCTTGTATTGCCTGGAGGATGTTAGGCCGGTCTCGTGACGGGCAGTCACCTCCGGAACCTCTGTTGTGTGTCTGTGAAGGATGGCGGTGCCAGGTCGTAGGCTGTTGGAGAGTTGCGATACGGGTGAACATCATCTGATTCAAATCTGCAAATAATTGACCACTGGCTGGAGCGCATAACTTCAACCAGCTATTGATCATGTTCAAAATTTTTTCGGTGTATCTTGCTAGAGCAGAGGGTAAACTGCAATTTCAAAGCACACGTTTGTTTGTTGGTCGAGAATCGCAGGGATAGCATAGGGGGTTTGATGCTGTTTGCCCCATCAGGACCAATTTGCATTTGTTGGCAATTGCTGGACTAACAACTTCCTAGCAAATTTGTAGAGGACTCTAGCAAGATTTTCTGTTGTCAACGCGAAATGTTGTTAGCTTTGATGAAATGTTTCATATTTGAGATTGTTGTACTCGGTAGCGGTAGAACGTGATTCAGACATGCTTCAGTCCTCATCTCTTCAAGCAAGCTTCAGTCCTCATCTCTTCAAGCAAGCTTCAGTCTTCATCTCTTCTAACTGATTGAGTGTTAATTTTAAAGAGCCTGATTTAGAAAGCGTTTTGAC
>NW_008705261.1:844593-861235 GCF_000326865.2 Helobdella robusta
CCAAGCACGTTCGACTGCTCTGTGATGTTTCAGGTGGGTCAGTGGATTTTTGGGTGAATGAATAAATGGTTGGATGGATGGATGGATGGACGGATGGATGGATGAATGATTGAATGAATGAATAAACCCAGGCAGCATGTACAGGTTCAATGGCGAAGATGGGAGGATGGATCGACAAGTGGAAGCAGTTTTGATGATGATGGAAGCTTTTCATGTAGTTATGATGATGATGGTTGTGATGCTGGTGATGGCAATGATGATGATGATGATTACAGCTTATTATTTGGTGAAGATGATGACACTAACAATTGTGGATGTGATGATGAATGATGATATTGGTGATGATGATGATGATTGTATAGACATTGACATCTAGTTTCCCCCCATGAACTTTGAACTCAGGGGTACGAGGAGAAGATACGGTACGACATCCATGGCCACTCCGGTGAGGGTCCTAAGTTCACTTTCGTCAGATGTGGGGGTAGTGATGGTTGTGGTGGAGGTGGTAATGGTGGTGGGGGTGAAGGGGTCAGCCCTCCGGTCAACAACAAACAAAGATTAGATGTAGTCATGGTCAGTCAGTTGTCCTTGCTCTTCATTTCTATTTGTTGTTGGACATCGTGTAGATGGATGGGATCGTTTTTGATTGGTTGTTCGATGTGCATGTGATGCTGTTTGGCGTTTTGTGATTGGCCGTTCGATTTGCATGCCGTTGTGTGATTGGTTGGTATCTGGATACCGGTTTCTGATTTGTTGTTTGATACACGGATACTATTGATGTTTGATTAGATATTTTCGGTAGTTGCTGTTATTATTGTTTGTTGTTGTTGTGATGCTAATTTTGATGATATCTTAATGTCCCGAACGCACCAACATCTAGATAACAACACTTTCATTCATTCATTCATTCATAAATACATTCAATCAATCAGACAGTTCTTAATACACGCTCGTACGCACACACACACATACAAGCACACACAAGCACACACACACACAAGTAACAACTGATATACACACAGCATACAAACATTTGAAACGTGTGACAGACAAACACCAACGTACGTTGTATGTACAAACACTAATAGGCACAAGCATTTAGGCACATACAAACACATACACACACGTACAAACACATACACACACGTACAAACACATACACACACATACAACCACATACACACACGTACAATCATTTGCACTAATGGACAGTCTTTGTACGCCCACTCGCAATTTTGCTTGAGTGGCGACCACACGCTGGAGGCCACAAAGATGGCCGTCGAAGAAGTGGCGGCCATGAGCGACGTTGATGATCGTTTCGTTATCGTCCTTAGTGATGCTAATTTGGAGAGGTCAGTTACGTGTGTGCGTGCGTGTGTTTGTGTGTGTGTGAGTCGGTGTGTCGATCGTCTGTCTCCCGTACCTTCCCATGCATGTGGTGTGGGGTGAATGATTTTTTTTGTTTGCTTAAATGTGCATGCATTCATCACAATCTACCTGCTATCAGTTTGTCCAACCAATCACAATCCAGATATGGAATCAGTGCCCGGAGATTGGCCAGACTTTTGACCAGTAAGGATAACGTAAATTCGTACGCTATTTTCATTGGTTCTTTGGGAGATCAAGCTGAAAGGTCGCTGGTTTTTTATTTTATTCATCCATTTTGTTACCTCTATATTACATTGAGTTTCAGATTGAATGTTTAATTATTATTTAATTATTTAATTATTATTTAATTATTATTTAATTTTTTATTAATTTAATTATTAATTAATTATTATTTTAATTTATTCTTTAGGTTGACCAATGAGCTTCCAGCTGGCCACTCATTCATATGCATGGACAACAAGCAACTACCAATCATATTGCAGCAAATATTCACCTCGGCCATGCTCAGACCGTAACGACGTTTCTGATTGGTGCACGCTTGCTTCTGACATTGACGATCTTTCCACCCTCTTATGATATCTTGTAAAAATAATAGTGATAATAATAATATACGGATTAATAATTTCATTTTTATTGATTTTATTATAATATTACGATTAATAATTTTATTTTTGTTTACAACAAAATGAGTAGCGAGAATAAAATTGCATGGTTATCGTCGCAGGTTGACTGGCTGACCATGTAACAGTAGACCGAGAAAGATGTTCACATGAATAATTTTAAGTTGCATCGGTAACATCATAGAAGGCTTCTCAAAAAAAAATTAAAGCAAATTTAGAAAAGATAGAAGATGTTTTGATCAAATTTCCGTGCTAAGGCCACTGATAGAGAAAAAGATAGAGTTCATCAAAGAAGTTTACATATGTTTCACACATTTTGACCATGCGCATGATTCCATCTGGAAAGAAGGAGCATGGGAAACCCTCAAGAAGAAATATGGGCTACATCCAAAGGTAGACATGGTTGTATTCAATTGTCAATCTTATTCAACATCATTCTGGACTACATGCTGAAAAGACTGGAAAATTTCGAGAATCTTGGAAAAAGCATAACCCCGATAGATATCCAGGATGCAGAATACTCAGATGACACATACCTAATGGCTGAATGTCTTCTGAAGGTAATGAAGCTAACTGACGTTTTACAACAAGAAAATAAAAAACTAGGTCTGAATATAAACATCAAGAAGCAAAGATAATGCCAATCACATATGCAAACGGACCATGGCCACAAGTGAAAGTCAATGGAGATGTAGAGACAGTATCAGAATTCATCTATCTAGGAAGTCATGTTGACAAAACAGGTAGAATAGAGGAGAAATTGGATATAAGGAAAGTACCGGTTGAAATATTTTTTGAATGTTCAAAAGTTTAAAAACATCCTACGTAATAAAAAGCCGACAGGAATTTTTCTGCAGGTTAAAAATGTTAACAAATTAGCAAACAACAAAAAATAATTAAACATTTAAGGATTAAACGCACGTGGTTAAAAAATTAAAAAAACCTGTCAGTCGGTGTTCACATTTTTTCATTTCACAAAACACGTTTTATTGAAAAGTGATAAAAATGAAATTTTAAGATTAGTTAACGCGTCCGAAACTTACGTAAACTTGAAGCTCGCTGAAGGACGGAAAATTGTCCGGTTCACTTATCTCGACTCTGTCGTAATGAGTTTTGTAGGAGGGAAAGGCACGGGTCTCCTCCTCCGGCCGAAAGTTTTTCTCCTAAAACTTTTTCATTTTTGACCAGAAAAGTAGTTTTGTTTTCATCAGAGAATGAATGGTTGAAGTTAATATTAATCAGGAAATAATCCGTGGAGTGGAAACATGAAAGTGGTTGCACTACAAAATTGTGTTAGCGAAATTATAAAACAAAGTATAGGTAATAACATTCATAACAGAGAGTGGAAAATTACATGAGAGCCATGATAATTTTGTACATGATAGAGTGCAACGGATTCAACTTTATATTTGTCGTTAAGATCTACGGGCACCCAAACAGTCCCTGACGATTGCAGCTGAAGGTAGAACCTGCTCACCTCATGACCATCAACTAGATGCCTGCTCTGGCTCCCTAACACTTTGATGGAAGTATGCACCCGCTTGTGCAGAGCCAAGTTTGTACGTCGGACCAAATCTTGGTTACCAGTGCATATGATAAGCGGGGATCTTTTTTTCGTTCGAACCCAGTCACTGCAACAGCAGAACTATGCACCTTTAACCATTACGCTATCACGCCAATAATATTGCAAATCAGTTTCGCAGCCATTACTTACGGGTAAATTGATAATTCTCTTCAGTTCCGTATTGCCGACTTATATTTACCGCGACATTATGGTGCGTGGGCGGATTTTCACCGCGAAAAAATAACTTTGATAGCAAAATGATGGATGATATTTCTCGAAACAACATGATGACATAAGTCGTGCATCAGCAGCCTGCAATTGCCTACCATGAAGTATATCGTGACGGTGTTTTGCAATTTTAGAAAATCGAGATTCCCTGCCATCACTCACGCCGCTTCCAACTTTATAAGCCAGCCATTCAACGTGAACGCTGTGTACCCTGCATCAGTGATGAAATTTTTTTTATCACAAATAAGTGAGTAAATTAATGCAAAAAGTGAGAAATATAAAATGAAGTAATGTGTGATGTGACAAATTTGTGATTTGCCTGTCTCAAGTGGTTGGTGACTCAACTGAAAGTGACCCATGATTAAGATGGACAATTTTTCAAATTGAAGCGCAAAGAAGATTCAGAAAAAGAGGAGTCTTCACGAAGAAATTTTTAGGACTCTATACATTTTTACATTATTTATTCAGATCTTGCGAAAAAAAAAATATTTTTTTTTTAATTTTGAAAGATTAAATTTTTATTTAGGATGAAAAATGTTGAAAATCACGCATATTTAGAAGTAAATAAACATTGCGTTTTTATGGAGTATGCGTATAGTTTGTTCGGGTCATTTTTCTGCAATTAAATTTATAAACTTTCGCATTTAAACGTCATTTTTAAGCGAAAATTCCATGTTATCTTAGTGAAATTAAATAAATTTCAGAAATACTCCAACTGTTGAAAATGTTATAAACTCATGATTAAAAATTTTATAAGCTCTTACATTGTTTTTGGCAATTTCGTTGATAACTTTTGTTATTAACATCGAGAAAGTACTTCTAAAAAATTGCTGATTTTAATAATTTATTTGATAAAAGTCGATTCACAATTTATTCAGTCATTTAATTCCAAATTTTGAGAAAAAGATGGAATAGACAAATTCCTGATTTTAATCATTTTAGATGATTACCGCTTTATTCATGGCTTTGCATTCATTTGTTCTATCTCTTTTTAAAGGAAAAATAATCTGTTAATATAGAAAAAGAGATTATTAAAGTTAAATAAAACTGTGAAACCCAACACCTATTCAGTTAATTGCACGGCTCTATGATGAAAAATAAAATCCTTAAATAATTTATATAACAGTTAGTGAAAGATATAGTTCATTTGGTAGAGCGTAATCAAATTTACATCAGATGAACCCTTAACGGTCAGGCTAGCAAGGTAGAGAATGGCACGCTCATCAAACAGGCATTACATACGATGGGCCAGAGGATCTTTATGCTTTCGAATTCGGTCATTTCAACGTAAAGCCAGTTAACTTCAAACAACTCTTTACTCGAAATTTGAAATTGTTGCAATATTTAAAATATTTACCAACCTAGTCTGTTACATACCAGATAATCCTTCCCATCAATTATTGTAGGCACCGATTTCCCAAGACATTTTCTTCCCCAATTCGGATAGCCCGGAACATCAAAATGATAAGTGATTTCAGAAATTTTTAACTAACCATACTAAAAATTGTTAATTTTTTAACTAATTTAAATTTTACTGTGAAACTTGTCTACTATTATATAAATAATTAATATTTGTGATGAGATAATTAGGAGCTTCCTATAATGTATCTCCACTTTTTTACTGCCCGGGGCCTCTACAGCACTATTAATTCTGCCCTGATTTATCATTTGATACTTTCAAATTCAATAATAATTTTGATATTTTATTTTTGTTAACGGCATTTTCAAATAATTTAAATTGCCAAATCAATTCTGAATAGTAAATAACCCATGTTATATCTTTGTCGTTAGAATTCCTTATAATCCCTTTAAAACTGTGGTCACCGGCACCCATTAGATTGGTGTAGACGCACTGTAAAGAAATGCAGATCATTAAAAAAATAATGACAAAAATTTTCAATTTGAATCATAAGACGATAGTCCGATATTAAAGATGCCTGGCACTGCTGCCGCAATTACGGGGTTCGAATGCATAGAGAATCCAGTCTATAAGATGCAATATCTATATCAATTGTTGCCGGTTTGTTGATTTTTTTTAGAAATAAATGATCAGCATCTACCAAGACATCTCCTGCAGTTTTCAGCTCCGTGCTGTAAGTGACATTTTCGTTCAGACTAAACTGCTTTCCACTGTCGCTATAAGTTATAGCTTTGTTTATAACTTTTGGGCAAAGATCTGAATTAAAGAAAATGTTACAAATAGATTTAATTGAATTATTTTATCAACAATTTTTTAAGTTTATCCACAAGAAATAAAACAAAGATAACAAACCGTTAATCGAAGAATTGCAAGATTGAATCCAGATGGTAACCAACAAAATTAACACACTGTAACAGAACTTCATCGCATCTGCCGATGTCGCGTGCCAAAATTCAAAATTTGAAATTAAGGAATTCTACAAAAATAATTCACAGACGACAGAGAATTAATTTTGAATAGCATGCAACTTATCTGCACATATTTATGCAGTTTTTAACGGCATGGGGTTGGATATATTTCAGTTTATAATTGTTTACACTTAATTTCAAAGATTTGTGAAAAGCATATCTAGACGGAGATCATCCGGATCATGAAAAACTCAAACGTTTGATAGATCTGATAGATTATCTGGATTGTGAAAAATATTTAAAAAAAATTATTTTTATATAATTTTAATTTTCATGTTTAATTGATTTTTTACATTTTACGTGCATTCTTGACAGATTGTAAAAAAATAGAAATATTTCTTCGGGTTGATATACTCTTATCATCATATCAATTGTTGAGATTTTCATCGTCCTTTTCATCGTCATCATTCATATATCCTTGACAATGGGAGGCTGGGCTGGGCAATGGTTCAGTGTCTGGCCCTGCGTTTGTCGTTAATATGATAGATATAAGTGTAAGCTGAAATGTTAGTAATTCTAATTTTAAGTATAGAAGAGTAATAATGATGAATGTATACATTGGTACAGTTGAGAAGAGATGATGATTTTCTCGCTAATGACGTGCGGGTGATGGGCAGTGCCAGACTCCCCAACCATCGGGCATATCATCATTATTTTTATCTTTCTACTCATCATACTCACCATCATCATCCTCTTCACGATTATCATCAGTGAAAGAGAAAAGCGTACGTTCAGATGATCGTGCAACGGAATCGATTCTTATTTTGCTAGCAGAAATGATGATTCGAACAGAGTTTGTATGGGTGAGCTCAATTTTTTGTGATTCAGAGATTTATTTCAGATTTTGCTCAAATTTTCACAATACTGAGTAAGTGCAAACACTAAAAAGTATTATTGAAAGTTAACAGAGGGGTAAGCCTAAAAGGTGTTTTGGGGCTGAAGTTGGAATAATATTACGCCCTAACAATTTCTAAAAAAAATCCAAGCCCCTTCACCTCTCCCAAATAAATTTCTGGCTCCGACTCTAAATTAGTAGCAAAGAAATGATGAACATAGGCAAACACTTGTAAAGTATCACCATTGGTGAAAATCGAATTATCTCATCATCTGTTTTCATCTATTTCATCACAACTATCCTCTGTCAATATGAGTATGTGTGTATGTATGCGTGCGTGTATGTGTGTGTACTTACCTGTTAATTTTCCATTACCAACACCTTTCAATATTAAAATATGAAATCGAAATTAGTTAGTTTCTACTGTAAAAGAAAATTTTGCATTTGTTTTCAAGCTGTAGCATAACAAAATTAAAAGGCGCTGTCAAAATCTAGAAAGATCAACAACTCGGAAAATACAAATTCATTTGATACTGTCGACAAAGTTGGATGGATTGAGTGGGAGAGTGAACACGTTCCTGTCTCTATTGGTTTTAAAATTTTATAAAAAATTGTTGATATATAAAATTTAACTATAAATATGTTTAATTATTTAATTTTATGTTCAATTTTATGTTTAATCATATTTTAAAGGTACCTACGTTACATTACACTATTATTATCAACATTCAATATATAATTTAATTTTATCTTAATATTATTTTATATCTTCCTAACTTATCTCATTTCAAAGATTTTAATATTATTCACAATAATATTCAGCTCCTATGATGGCTAAATAGTCGACCGAAACAGCGCTGTTTGGAATAAATACGAATTCAAAAAACTACGTGGTGTTAAAGTTCTTATCAAAAAACTTTTGAACGCCGAGTGGGCATACAAATTTAATGAAATATGCATCAACAAAGGCCTGAAGCGATTTTTTGTCAACCATTAGACGCCACGAACGCATATGATCAGAGGCGTCATTTGGGGGGAGGCAGGGAGGGCAATTGCCCCCCCCCAAGAAAAATTATAAAATATTAAAATTATAAAAGTGTTAATTTTAAACTCTTTGTAAAAAGGATACATATAGGATATATAATTTAGTAATTTTAAAACTTTAAAAATTTTGAAATTTTAAAAACTTTAAAAATGTAAAATTTATTATAATGTTGCACTGACGAGACTAGGTAGTCGAAATAGTACTATATGCATATACATGTAGATAATGACATCTTCTACCAAGTTAAGCTTGGTAGATCGGAGAATTATTCGAAGAATCGAGAAACTATCATATAGATTGAGTACTGTAAGAAACGCCGTGATCTTTATTAATAATATATATATATATATATATGTTACATGCTAAGTCATAGACCACATAAGTTCGCCCCCCCCCCATCCAAAATCTGAAATGACGCCCCTGCATATGATGCAGTAGCTTTTGTTGGACTTCCCACAAGAACATGCAACTTACCTAAGCTGTGTGCGCAGAATGTTTTGGCAAAGAAAGCTTAATAAAGTGACGAACGATTTGGGAGCAGCTTCGTCAAATCTGCATAAAGATGACATTTTTCGGCATATTTAATCTATATGAAACAAAAATTGAACTGTGATTTTTAAAAACTATATTTCAATATTTACCAATACCAACATTAACATCATAATTATTGCTAAATTGGATTATAATACGAATGGTTAGTCATAAAAATCGTTAATGTTGCAAAAAAATTTTATATTGTTATTTATCAAATTATATAATATAACTTATATTAAACTTTCGCAAAAAGATTTTCATTATTATTTGTTATGCAGCTCTACCAGGAATTGTTCGTCGACATCAAGCCCGACCTACATCCAGGTGAGGCGTGACTAAGTGATCAACATTGGGCATAACATGGTAGTGTGTGTAACGATGAAGAAGATGATGATGATGAAAGGAGGTGTGTGGTGCTTTAGATGACCCTCATGTTATCCCAGATGGAAGGTGCCAATGATGCGAACACTCGAACGACTAGGCACGCGCCACAACTGACAAGTGACAGTCCAACCTGATGGAATCGCTCAAGAGATCTGAGTGGAGTTAGAAATGTGATTGTGAAAGTTGCAATGCTTTCTATGTAATGAACGACGATGTTGATGATTAAAAAAATCAAACTTATGATGATACATTTCAACAGCCTTATATAAATTTCAATTTACAGTCGGAATGAGAAACAAAGAGCAGACCTGACTGATCTGACCCAACAACTGATGCAAGTCAAGCGACATAATAATGATTTATAAGACGTATTGTTATGGGTGATGATTACGCTGGTGGTGATGACAATGATGATAAAAATAACCTCTACCTGGTGGTAATGATAATCGGAATGATGACAGTGATGGCAGACGATGAAGATAATGAAATTTTATGAAAAAGACGTCCCAAGTTCGACATTTAACTGGTTGTTATTCATAAACCTAGCCAGTCCAACATCAATTATCTCAATTCACTCCCCTCTCCCCTCATTATTCACTCATACCTTCCACTTTTCTGACACTCATTCAGCATCTTATTTGGATCATCAACGTTGTGAGCATTTAGTCGGCCTTTAGTTCCCGATGTCCCCCTTGGCTCACCCTTCATCTCTCTTTCTCTCTCATCGTCAACTGCTTGCTCATTCGTTTCAATAAATCATTCAACCCAGTAGGAAAAACTAATGATCGTAAGGTTTTGGTTGAAAATAATGACGACCTCAATAATAATAATAATGTCATTTACTCGGCGCACTATGTATAAAGTCAGAGGCATTTGGTTGTTGTTGGCGAGAGTTCTAGTCTCCTGTTGTCCTTAAAATATGCCTCGGATGCTTCGTTTAACGTTCGCTAAGTAGCTGTTGGTGACTGTGCGAAGGCAGAAATGACACAAATTACAGAACAAGTTATGTAAGTCCTTCGTGTTAACGAACTGAAACCTGGATGACTCGCCAGATGCCTTTGCAACTTTTCGAAGGCTTCTCCATAAATATGCTCCTCGAAATTTGAAAATATCAAATCATCAAAAAAATGTTGACGTAATGTGAGTTGCATCGTTAGAAAGCGTTTCAGAAAATTAACTGTTCATCAAAGAGCAAAAAATATTACGCGAACTGTAAAGAGTTGAATGAAGTATCACGTTTGAAAATTCAGAGACAGCTGACGCCAAAAACAAGAGGGAAGCCACACACGTTCTTACGTTATGATCATTGCGATGCTGATGACGACAATAACAACAATAATGCTGGATGATCGTAATAATAATTACTATTCGTGAGTATGATATAAAAAACTGCACATAACTAAAATAATATAATTACTACTCATAATTTATAATAATAATTACTACTGAAGATTAAAAAAAATTAATTCATCGAATAAATGAATTAAATAAAAATTAAATAAAATTCATAAAAATCAATCAAAGTAAATACGGATAACAATAACAATGGAATATAAACGATAGTAATAAAGAAATATAGATGATGTATTATTATCAAGAAATATGAACAATAATAAAAAAATATAAATAATAATAAATATAAATGGTGAAACTTGAATATGACGATGCTAATGATGACGATACCTATTTCTGGGTGAAGCTTGTTCACCTCACTGACTATCTGGTCCTTCACCACATTTGCTAGATACTACAATGATATCATAATTAAAATAATAATGATAAATATTATTATTATTATCATAATAATAATTATAATTGATTAAAAGCTAGACGCTAGTTCCTGCTTTTTAAAAAATTATCAAGTTTTTAATTTTTTTCTTAAGGATTTAATCCTGAAAATGTAGTCAAAACTTTGGCGAACTTTGCAGATCTTAATTTAATTAAAAAAAGAAAATTAAAAATTTTTCAATCTCGAAGCATTTTTTAAAACTAGATCAGTCCGAATCGGTATTGGATATTTTTATTTAAAAATTCAATCGTTTTTATGTAAATCGTCATCAGTCGAAATAAATTGTTGTTATTAATAAGTAGAAGAATTAATTCAAAGTTGATAATTTATAAATTTGGTTTGACTTTGGGTGGTTTGTTAATGATTTGGGGACGTTGAACGATTCAAAGATTTAAAATTTGTTTAGGACCTTAATTTTTATTGGAAGTTCAAAACTTCCAATAAAAATTAACGAGTCTATCACAGACTTAGGAAAAATATATGATTTCAAAATGAATAACCAGGTCACCAAAGTAAATGAAAAACCTGAACCGTTATTAAACATTACATCCGGCTTAAACATTAAAGTTCAGATGAAATTAAAAATACTCCAACTACATTCTTCAACAAATGCAATTTCAGTTAAAGTCGTATGATTTTTGTTCCACTTCTATTGACTAAAATCTTGATGCCAAAGGTACGGAACATGTAAGAGTTTGTCTGAATCTACCAATAAGTGCGTGTGTTAAAGAGACGATGGCCCTCCCTAAGTCTCAAGGCGGTTTAGATATTCCAACTTTCAAAATGATAGCAGAACAATTTAGGATGTTGAAACACTTTTCTATGAGAAATAGAAGTCACGAGTTCATTAAAGATGTATGGAGGAGATGCTAAATAAACATTTCATAAGTCATCAGAATGACGTAAATTAAATCATTAACAATATTCTCCTTTCTTATTATTATTATTGATTTAATTTTCTTTTCATTTTCTGTCAATAACGTAAATTTTTTTTAAATAAAAGAAGTTTCCATTTCATGGTCAACATCTTCTTCATCAACAACATCATCATCATCTTCTTCTTCATCAACGTCATCATCTTATTCTTCTTCTTCATCAAAATCATCAACATCGTCATCATCAACATCATCATCATCTTCTTCTTCATCATCATCGCCATCATCAACAACATCCACATCATCATCATCATCATCGGTTACCATGACAATGGCTGCATCATCCCGAGTGACCGCCAGCCTCTCCGAGCAAAAAATTTCTGATTGGAGCATCCTTTGCTGACGTTGCAGCCATGCCGATCTGGATGTCATGTGACGTCATGTGATGTCATGTGATGTCATGTGATATCATGTGATGTGATGTCATGTCACGTGATGTCCTGTTACGTGATGTCATGTCACGTGATGTCATGTTACGTGATGCCATGTTATGTGATGTCATATGATGCATCTAGCAGGTGACCATGACGGTGACGGTGATGATGATGTCTTTATCATCAGTGTTAATGATGTCGATGATGATGATAATGGTGGTTGAAGATCTAGTATAATGATAATGATAGTGATGATGATAATGATGATGATAATGATGGTGGTGGTTGATGATCGACGATGATTACAGTTGATGAACCCGTCTGCATGATTCGCATCTCAAACAATCTCACAGAACAAAATGAAAACTAAACAGCCATGGTTAATAAATGGACGGCGAGGCTGTGTAACAACAGTACGTTCAGCCACAAGCAAAAGAAGTGAAAGAGACTGAAGCAGCTGCATAAGAACGCCAGTCGGAACTGCATCCAACGGATAACTAGTCCTCTTACGTCCCAGAAAAGCCGGCTTGACTTCACCCACAGTTACTTCAGAGAACACCGCACTAACATGAGCGTGTTAAGATACCTGCCTAATAGTCCCTAATCCCTTTATGAAAAACTCCATCAGCATATCTGCTGTCATAATCAAAGAGGTCAAAGTCATCTCACAATCATCGCCCACAACAATCAACCCGTAGATAGCCCGTTTTGAACATTTACTATATTCCAATTGTTCTCTCCGAGCCATCCAATCCAACTCAGAACAAGACCAGAACATCAACATCCCCCAAGATACTTTTGTTTCAATGCCTTTCCACTGTGACGGGTCTTGCGACAAAATCGATTTCACGATCATCACCGTCATCAACCACCGTCATCATCATCACGATCATCCACGTCATCAACCACCACCATCATCATCATGATCATCACCGTCATCAACCACCATCATCTTCGTTATCATCATCGTCATCCAGTGGCGGATCTAGACAACTTTGAAAATGTTAAAATTTTTACTGTGGGCCACAATTTTCACGGGGGGGCCATGATTTTTGGTGGGTTCCCTACCGACCATTTTTGCTCATCACGTTCAATTTTTGGTCAATTTTACGCCAAAAACGGTCTTTTTTCCGACTTTTATTGAAAAACTGCTCACAGCTTGGGGGGGCACTGGACCTCCGACCCCCCTAGGTCCGCCACTGTCGTCATCATCATCACAACGTACAGCACATACTTGGTTTCTGAAGATGAAGAAGATGATGATGATTCACTCATGAGGAATTCGTGAAAGTATTGGAATGCTTTGCTGGCCAGGTCGAAAAATAAACTGTTGGTGGTGGTGATGATGATGATGAAAATGATGATTAGACGATGATGATAGTGATGATTGTTAGGACAGTAATGGTAATGATGATGGTGATAGTTATGATAAATTTTGTTTTTATGATGATGATGATGATGATGATGATATCGCGAATGCTGATACTGATAAAAATAATGATGACTCTGTTAACGATGCTGCTGATGATGATGTGAATGATGATGAGTAGGATGATGATGATGAAGACTCTGTTAACCATGCTGATGATGATGGTGCTGTTAATGATGATGATGATGATGATAAAGATGATGAAAGAGAAAAAATTACAGACAAATGTCACAAAAAAAACAACTAAAAAGCACGACACTAAACAAGCGAACGAATAGAAACAACAAAATGAAGAAATGTGACGATGGTACAGACCTATGCCAGTAGGCTATGTAGACGGAGTCGTTGTTGAGGACCGCCCTCTTTTCCATGGCAGCCAATAGAAGACCGGTCTGGTTAATTAATATTCATAAAACGAAATTTTAAAATTTCGTCGTTAAAGGTTCGATAATAGAGGAAACCCCAACAACAAAATCATCAACAACCACAAAAGTATTTATTGTCATCATTGCTACAAACAACAACAGCAACAACTCAACAAACAACAACAACAATGACAACAACACCGCAACTACAACACAACAACAACCTAACGATAAAACAACAACACAGCAGCAACACAGCAGCAACAACTACAACGCAGCAACATCAACACAGCAACAACAATAATAACAAAAACGACAACACAACGACACAGCACAGACAACAACAACGCAACAACAATATCAAAACAACAACAACATTGTAATCTGGTCCAGCGAGGAGCTTCTTCTCAAAATTGAATATAGTCGCATAGCTCTAGAAATTATTTAAATTTAACATTTCATCACCATCACTGTGAACATCATAATCATTACCCGCCTCCTCATCATCGTCATCATCACCACCATCATCACCATTATCATCACCACCATCATCAAGTTTTGGATACAGCTCTTTCGAAGCTTGAAAGGCGGAACAGCCGAATATTTCAGAAGTACTTTTTCGAAACATCTCACTCCTTCACTACCTTCTCGTTCAAAAGCACCGCTTCAAATTCATTTAAAGTTGCATTGAAAATAATTTTTCACTTTATTCTTTCTTTAATTTACTGAAAAAATTTCCCATTCGTGTTTCAAGATGCCAATTTGTCAGCATGTGCTCGGGATTTCGCTGCTCAACCTTTAGCTTTACCCGCCAAATGATTCCACCGTTCGTTAACATTTTCTAACCTCTCTACCACACCGATATCGTCACCACCACCACCATCATCATTATCATCATCATCACCACCATCATCATTATGATCAACATCATCACCACAATCATCATTATCCTCATCAATGTCATCATCATTATAATTTTCAAAGTCATCATCAACACCACCTGCACGTTTCTGGGCACCATGCAATCAAATGATTTCTTCTCCCCCGTGCACAGACCAATAAGCTTCAAGCAATTTAAATCCTCCATTCTTATTGGCTGAGTGGACCACGGAGCAACACTTCAACGTAATTTCAAAATTACTGTTCATCAAAATTGAAAGCATTAAAATCGCAAAACCTTAAAAAATAAACAAATTCAAAATTCAAAGCCCATCTTCTCAATGAGTAAGCACATCTTCTCATTGAGACCTTCTCAACGAGTGAACACATCTTCTCAATTGGTAGGACGAGCTACAAAAAACCCTAAAGAAAATACTCTGAAAATATTGGAACAGTCAGATGGCACAAAACAAAGGAACGAAACAGTGGAAAGCCAAATGGTTAATTAAACCATGATGCAGACGAAAATGCAAATCTCTAGAGTAGCAGCTTCCAAAATGTTTGGTCGTAGAAGATGATGCGGAAATTTCGATTTTTGAAATCAATAAAGACCACTCCAACGAAATTAATAACAGTGTGACAGACGACGTCAGCTGCGCTTGGAAACCAAACAAACTTCGACGTTTGAGGAAAATTAAAAAATGAAATTGTGGATGAACTTCACCGATTGCTGCGACTATTGCTCTACTTTTTAAAGCTTCTTTGTCCACAAGTCGGCGTCCATCACTTCAGTTCAGGTCTGCAAATGTTAAAACGATCTATACAACAACGGTGACGAAATTGTTGCAACAAATTGTCGCCCGGTTTCTCTAACAAATATTATGCAAGGTGATGGAAAGTATTATCCGGGAAAAAATGAAAAATTATTTTTTGAAAAATTAAGTTTCAGTTAGGCAACAGCATGGTTTTAAAAGAAAATCTTGCACAACAAATTTGCTTGAAACACTCGATTTTTTACGCACTTTTTGAATAACCAGTTAGTGCAGTTCTGTTCAAATTTGCCAGACAATTTGATACAATTATACAAAAAAGATTAAATGGAATAAATAGACCAGTTTATATGTGGATGGAATAATTTCTTAACAACAGAAAACGGAGAACTGGAACCTTTTGCCAGGTGACCTCGCCGAAGAACAACAACCAACAGATTCAAAGTAGGCATATCTTGCCGGGTGAGCAGCAATCAATCAGTAAAACAGCTGTTATAACGGCTCTCTGGCTTGCCAGGCAACAATTATCTACTACAACTACTACTACTACTACTGCTACTATCAGTAGTAGTAGTAAGTAGTAGTAGTAGTGATTGTTGTTGTAGTAGTAGTAGTTGTAGAAGTAGTTGTAGTAGTAAATAAACGGCGTAAAAAAATGAATGAACCATTGCATTAAACTGAATAAAATAATGAATGAACCTCACCTGAAATAACCGGGTACAAACATCCACAACGCAGTAATCAACTTTTTGATAGCTTGTTCGTGATTGGCCAGTGACGTGTAAACAATGACCGGTCGTCCAATGAGGAGCGAGTATACAAGACGAACTGCACTAGTAGGATATAAGCGAAACACGTTGGAAATCCCGTAACCTATGAAATAGAAATGAGTAAAAGTGAACAGCGCTTTTGCTGCCATCATTAGTGTTTCCAAAAATCTACGCTAGATAATGAAAGCGGTAAAGCCCGTATACAATACACCATCTCGCGGCCAAGATGGTGCGTGCGTCCGTGAGTATATATATATATATATATATATATATATATATATATATATATATATATATATATATATATATATATATACACACACACACATATATTTCAAAAGATC
>NW_008705261.1:861479-868851 GCF_000326865.2 Helobdella robusta
CAATGGAAGCTTTGTTGATGTTGTTGATGTTGTTGTTGTTACTGACAGGGTCCCCCATTAATTTGTTAATGTTGTTGATCCTGTTTTTATCAGTTGGAACGATTTTCAAACT
This sequence comes from Helobdella robusta, assembly GCF_000326865.2. Taxonomy (NCBI): domain Eukaryota; kingdom Metazoa; phylum Annelida; class Clitellata; order Rhynchobdellida; family Glossiphoniidae; genus Helobdella; species Helobdella robusta. Next base: position 861,592 of record NW_008705261.1, read on the forward strand.
TTTCGGACGAGATGAACTTTTGCTATCGAGACTGACGTTGGTATCGTTATCATCTGGCAGAACAGTTGCACGTGTAGCACAATCGCTGGTATCTATTTCGGCGTGAGTGCGTGTACCGACGGTCGGATGGCTGTTGACACTGACGCTGCAGTCGCAACTGTCGCTGTCATCCTCCTCCCTTCCTTTCCCAAAAGATTCATCTCCTACTTTCTCAGTATCGTCGTCCACATCGTCACTATCGGCTCCTCCATCGCTACCAGCATCGTCGTCGTTCAAGGACTCGTAGGAGTCGGGGGAGGGACAGGTGTGGAAGCTGATGAGAGTTTCGTTCTGTGGATGGTCGGATGAAGGAATGAATACATGAAGGGGTGTATAAATGAGAAGATGAAGGATGCATGAAGGGATGAATGAAAGGAGGGGTGAATAGATGGAGGGACAGGTTGTTTAATGGATAGATTAATGGCCAGTTGAATAAATGAATGAACAATGTTATGACGAGTATTGGACGCTGATGGTTTGGGTGACCCGTCAAAACAGCGCCGACTAATGGCGTTCAACAAAAAAAAAGCTTAAATTTCTCGACAAAACGGCGCAAAAATTAAATTCAGAAACCACCACTTATTAAATGTCAATATTTTATAATTGAAATTACAAAATTTAAATGCGCTAACGCGAAATCATTAGAATAATTGTTGCAAATTATTATTTTTTAAACAGTGGAACAAAATTGTGAAAATGGCATGTCAAAAGCCGTTAACTTAATCTATAGTGGATATGTTAATGGATTTTGAAAAGGCTGGTCCAAATGCAAAAAGCACCGCATTTACAAACTTCAAACTATTTGCTTGTTTATTCCACCTCGGACAATGCCTCGGGCGTAAAGTGCAAGGAGAAAATCTCCAAACTGCATAATGAAAAAACGAAAACATTTAATTATTTGTACAAATGCTGCTGGCTCTTTCATTTGTTCTACTACTGCATCAAGTCATCGCAGCATTTGAAGGGCTAAGTGAAGCTTGCCCAGATGTTGTTAAAAAAAAGCGTAAGAATACTGGGCAGATAAGAAGATAATTATGTTCGTCGTGGTCGTAAAGAACAAAATCGCCAAGCGACAGCAAGATTTTCAGTGACATTTAGGAATGTTCGTGATCGGGTGCAAGAGAACCTGCTACAAACCAATAACTCAGTTGATGAATAGCATCCTGCATTTCAGCATTCTGTTGAATGTCACCATCCGAATGTTTACAAGCTTATTGATCACTTCCGCAAAGAACAAAAGTTTGCCGAAAACAAAATTGTTCAGTACAATGCAGGGGAACGAAACAAAGCTGCCAGCAAATCCAAATATCTCAAACTGAACAACAATATTGTCTAACAACAATATTGCCAACTTGTTACACCATATCACGAACGGAATTTTTACGTCACAATGCATAGTTTGTTTGACTTTGTGATTGACATTTTTAAAACTTCTTACGAATTAGTATAATAAAATAATAATAACGTCTCTCATTTGGTTAAACTTTGTTTTATTCTTGTATTTTTAAAAATTTATTTCGAAAAACTAACTTAACATCAAATGAATTTGTTGAGATTTGCGTTTTGCAAACTTATTTATAGAAAAAAAACATTCATGCTCTTATTTCTCCAAAATTTCACCAACGATGCCATGTTGCGCTGTTTCGTCGGCTTTCGGCTTTTTGTCTTTACGTTATATTGCCGTGCGCGATTTTTTCGGCGCTGTTTTGTCGGCACCACTGTCGGTGAACCTATATTTTGAATATTAGCCGGTGTTTAGAATAACTGGTAGAACAAACTCACAGATATCCATTTCTTGAATGGTTGGTCGACCGGAGAGTACAAATTTGTTAATTTGTTCATTTGGTGGTTGCTTGTGGTGTGGCTGCTGTTTGTGGTGGTGCGGTTGTTGTTGTTGTGGTTGTGATGGTGTGGTGGTGTGGTTGTTGTTTGGGGTGGTGTTGATGATTTTAGAGTTGAACTTTTCAGAATTTGTAAAATCACTTGAAGTAAAATTTAAAAATAAACATTATAAAAGTTAATATATTTGCATTAATGAGTTAGACAATCCTCTCATTCACTCACTCATTCACTCACTCACTCATTCACTTACTTCAACATTAAACATTGAATTGTTATGCAACCTTTCAAATCCAGTCATGAAGTTCAGCAGAACGTTCCTACCAATCGTCAGCAGGCCGTATGTTGGCTCTGGAAATAAAAGCGATAATGACGACGACGATGATGACGACGATAGTGATTTTTGGACATGATGATGATGATGGTGATGACGATAAAGATAACCTAAATCCTCGATGTCATTGCTCTCAATCATCAGCGTCAGTTGGTTCCTCTTGAAGTACTGTGTGGGGGGAGGGGTGTGAATCACATTTAAGAGCCAATCAAGTCATGCCAATCATTCGATCCGATCATTCAATCGATCATTCAATCGAACAATCACTCGATCAATCAACCTCATAATCAGGCAACGAACAAGCCAGTAAATTAATTCACTAATTAAAGAAGCTATCAAACATAACAATTAAACTGTGGACAATCAAGCAATCGTTAACCAGCAAATCAAACAAGAAAAAAACGGCTAAATTTAAAAATATCAATCATTCGCTAAACAACAATAAAAAACAACACATATCATTATCATCAGCCAACCAACCGACCAACCGATCGACTCACCAATCAATAAACCAAACATACAACAAACCAATCAAACAAACAACCAACTGACCAGTCAGCTAATCAGCCAACCGACCGACCAATCAACTAGCGAATTGACCATCCAAAAACCCATCAACCGACCAACCGACAAGCCAACTAACCTTATAAATAGCTTTCAGCATATCAGCCCCACTTTTCAGTGTGTAACAAAGTTCATCCAACGACCTCAACTTCTTCTGAATTTTCACTCTCAAAGATGTTTTGAGCTGAGGCTGGTGGGCGGAGTCAATTAACATAATTCGTTCATAAAAATGACAAGGAAGGGAAATCATTTAAATATTTACGTTATTAACAAACAAGGCAGGCGCTCCATAGCACAAATACGGAAACTTCTACCATTTGAACGAACTCGCTCACTTCAACAAGTTAACCAAATAATTATTTATAAAAACATGTGCATGTACGATGATCACATCCACAACCATCAGCAACAATAAACATATCTTCCGAACATAATTCTTAAAAACTAAGTGATAATAACAACAGCAACAGGAACATAGCACAACAAGACAACCAAAAGGAGAGGCTGGTTCAAACAATTCAACAAGAGATAGATAAGTTAGTACAATGGAGTATCAAAAACCGAATGTAGCTAAAAACACAGAGAAAAGTGGTGCCACGATCTTTACAACTGACACAAAAGAAGCACAGTGGTCATGTAATCTCAAAATTCAACTAACTTCGACAAAATCTCAGTATTTATAGGTGTCACGTATGACAGGACGCAGGGATTGATTTTGGCAAACACGCCCAGAAGATTATAGAATAAATGAAAAAAGACTAGTAAAATATTATTTTATTTTTATTATTATTTTTTATCTTTATTTTATTTTATTTAGAAGTATATAAATGAGTGTGTGTATTTTATTTAGAAGTTTATAAGTGAGTGTGTATGTGTGGTTTATTTCTGTTTTTGAAAAGTCATCATGTATAATGATATTATAATAACCTTTTATTTCATTTAGATATGGGCATATGTTTTTCGCGCCCATCATTTCTTTATGTTTATTAAGGGACATGACAGTCCCGCTATACAAAGGCAAAGGTGATCCATTGAACTGTTCATCATATCGGGGTATACGTCTGTTAAAACACTCCCTGAAAATTGTCGAGAGAAGATTAACGTCGTGCATCACAATCGGAAATTATCAATTTGGTTTTCTAGCGGGGAAATCAACAATTGATGCAATTCGCATCCTTCGGCAACTGCAAGAGAAGTACCTCGCAAAGCATCAACAACTATCACACATTTTTGTAGACCTTGAAAAAGCATTTGATCGAGCTCCCCTTGAAGCAATCAGGTGGAGTCTACGTGGACAACTCATTCCAGAATATCTTGTTCAACTTGTGATGGAAATGTATACGAATACTAAGACTCTTGTCAGCACAACGGTTGGAAACACAGATGCATTTGACATCGGCGTTGGAGTTCACCAAGACTCGATTCTCAGTCCACTGTTATTTATAACTGTGATGGAAGAAATCACAAAACCGATACGCACTGGTGACATTTGGAATCTAGTATATGCTGATGATATCGTTTTAACAGCCACGTCTGAGCAGAATGCAGCACAGATGTTTGAAGATTGGAACACCAGACTCGCCGATCATGGATTCAAAGTCAACATCAGCAAACCCAAAGCAATGAACACTGGTGAACCCATCCAATCCACAGTTACTGGATGATGGCCCTGTTCAGTTTGTAAAGCTGGTGTAGGTAACAATTCAATCAAGTGTCAGCAGTGTAACTAGTGGTGTCACAAACGTTGTTCAAAAATAATTGGTTCTTTATCTAAAGTGTCCAATTTTGTTTGTCCTGCTTGCATCAATCCACAACAACAAATTCGAAATAGCACTGTTTTCGAAGCCATTAAGGTAGAGAAAGCCAAATCGTTTCAATATCTAGGGGATGTTCTGGATTGTACTGGAACAGCTGAAGCTGCCGTTCGAGCACGCATACGTGCAGCCTGGAATAAATGGCATCTCCTTGCCTCTATATTGATGCGGCGTGACATTCCACTACCACTACGATCAAGACTTTATAAATATGTGATACGTCCGGTGTTGTTATATGGTGCAGAAACATGGCCAATGACAACCAAACTGGAACAACAACTTCAACGAACCGACATGAAAATGCTCCGATGGATGCAACGAATTAGTCTGAAGGACCACATCAAATCTACCGAAATCCTGCGTCGTGCTGGTTTAGATGATATAAAGGACAAATGCCGGCAACGCCGTCTGCGGTGATTTGGTCATGTCAAACGAAGTAGAAACAGTGCCATAACTTCTCTTGCAGATGTTGAAGTACCTGGCAAACGTCCCAAAGGCCGTCCAAAGAAGTCCTGGTCGAAAACAATCGAGCGAGACATGAAAGCTCTAAATTTAAATAAAATGGATACAACTGATCGTCTAATTTGGCGCAAAAAGTTGATGGCAAAGAGAACAACGTCCTACCTCGGGAAACCAAGTCTCTGGACGCAAAACGAAGATTGATTGATTATGTTTATTAAGGGTGCTTAGTGGTACAGATTGGAGCTGGAACAGAAAATTGCTCAGATCCATATATATGGCACTAAAAAGAAGTGTAGCAGAATTGGTGTGGAAGCCTTGGATGGCCAAGTCGCAACTGGAGAGGGCTGAATCGGAACAGTATACTGAGCAATCTGCACCTATGGCTTGAATGTCAGGCCTTGTCACAGTTATGAAGAAGGTGTGGACTAGATAATGAGCTCTCTGAACCCCGCAAACGCCCATTGGTGGCAGCAGAAAGGATGCTACAGATATTGGACATACTGAAAAAAAAACTAGTCTGAGAACAACTAAAACTACAACATCAAAAACATCAACATCATATCATTATCATCAAAAACAACAACATTGATAATAATAAATAACAATAAAACATCAGCATTTCCACCATCATCATCATCAACCTCATCATCATCGTCGAAGAGACCTACCTGGTAGCTATCCAGGTTATCCATCCACTGGAACCAGCTGGGATCGAACAAAGTGGTGTCCACATTCCCATCAGGACCTGCAGTGTTACACATCATCGTTCCATCCTTCCCACACCATCATCGCCTCATCATCACTATCATCATCTTATCAATTCTAGTTACGATCACATCATATGACCGTCATCACATCACCGCTATGATCGTCTTATCAACTCTAATTAGTATTATCCTATAATAACACCATGTCATCATTCTCATCGAACCCCTATAAGGAAGGATGAGTCCGACATGGATGTCTGGATATGTCTGGATCAACATTTGAAAATCGTCGTTTGACACGTGTGCAATGAAATATATACCAGCCAGCTAACCCAGCCTATTTGGTAACACCTTAGAAATAATAATAAAAAAACGTTGAGTTAATATCAGAGCTTTAGTAATTTAGATGAGAAGACAAAATAAAATAATTAAAGTAACATTTTATTTACAAGCCGTACTCTGCTAAATGGACAGACAGACAGACAGACAGACAGACAGACAGACAGACAGACAGACAGACAGACAGATAGATAGATAGATAGATAGATAGAAGGATATATACAAACAGGGCTTTGGAGCGGAGCTGGAGCTGGAGCGCGGAGCAATCGGAGCAACCATATTCTGGTCGGAGCGTGAGCGGAGCCGGAGCACACAAATTTTAAGTGCTCCATGCTCCAATAATAAAAAAAAATATTTAGTTAAAAAATAAAAAAAATATTATTTTTTAATATTTTGTATCTTTTAGTTCAACTCAAAAAATTTTTTTTGTTATGATATTTAGAATCTTTCATAGCAAAGCAATGGCTTCCTTTTATACGCCATTTGTAAACACTAGTGGACTTTTTCACTAATCTTTTTTTCTGCAATCGTAAATTCGTAATCGCACATCAAAGGTAAGATTCTTATGAGAATTTTTTAAATAATATAATTTTTAATTTAAAAAGCAATACATTACTTCTTAACAAAATTTAAATTTTTAATTAAAATTAAATTAGGTCCGGATATGACTTCTAACCAAAATTTGTGTCAATCACCTATAATCGATAGTCGCTTTTTGAAAAATGATCTGGAAAATATATTTGAGTTTGAAGAAGAAAATGGACAAAAAAAGTCAGCTAGATGTAAGCTAAAAAATGATGATGTGCAATGCAATTTTCAGGCAATGGGAACAAGTGTGTCAAAAAAGTTTAATCTTTGGCGTCATGTGAAACGTAATCATCCTAAAATCTATGATGAGTTAGTAAAACAAAAAGATGAAAACGATAAAGCTGCCTCAGATAAAAAACGTGGTAATGAAAATGATGCCACGCCATCTAAAAAAAAAATAAAAACTGTACAAGAAAACATGAGCACATATTTTACATCATCAAAAGTTACAATCACTATGGATGCAAGTACTTTTCAAGAAGGACTTGTTGAGATGATTTGTTTGAGTATGGTTCCATTTACTTCATTTACATTAAAAAACAAAGGATTTCAAAAAATTGTTGGTGAAATGGCA
>NW_008705261.1:869970-882934 GCF_000326865.2 Helobdella robusta
GTTAAAAAGAAAAAAAGTATTTGATTCAGCAAAAGAGTCAACATCTGTTAATGTGTCCCAGCCAACATGTGATTTAAATTTTATCTCTGAAGATGATGATGATGACGATGATTTTGAAAATGAGCTAGATAGAAGAGAAAACACACGCAAAATTTCTATGAAATCACACATTGAAAATGATTGTGAAATACAAAGGCATTTTGAAGAGGACTGTAAAGCTATTGAGGATGTTGGAAGAATAAAGGTGAATGTCTTCGAAGCCATTGCACATTATCCAGATCGAATCAGACAGTCAAGCAGAATAGCTGCAAGTATGCCAACATCACAAGCCAGCGTTGAAAGATTATTTTCAGCTTTGAAATTAATACTAAGTGATAACAGACAATCGATGAAAGAAGATTTGCTTTCCGCTATTTTGTTTATTAGAATGAATGATTGAATTATTGACTTAACTTGATTATCTTGTGTCTGTATGGTGTATCATTTTTATTTTTAGAACCTGTACTTTCTTAATTTTTTGTATATTTCATCAATTTAACTATACGTTACGGAAGTGGTACTAAAAATCAATCAATTGATTGATTAAAAAAATATTTGAAAAAATTTGTGTTAATTGATTCTAAAACACACTCCCGCCTCGGAGCACGGAGCGGAGCGGAGCAAACTTTTTTTATGCCGGAGCGGAGCTGGAGCGGAGCAATTCAAAAAAGTGCTTGCTCCAAAGCCCTGTATACAAACGCGAATAAGTTACATACGCAGCTTGAAGACATTGTAAAATGTTTATACGAGCAAAAATTGTCCCAGCGCAGCACATAAGCACAAGCAGTTTTCCATCCCATAGTCAAAATATCCATTATTACGGTCATTAGTATCAAACAAAATTAAAACCTCACATATTTCAGACTGATGCCTACTCTCAACTGACCCGGAAAGGAATCGGGTGAGGTCAAAGTTCACACTGTCCAGTGGGGTCTCCTTCACAACTGTTGAACTCTTCACCTCACAATACTCCTTCACTTGCATCTGGTTCTCTTCCAACTATTGCACAAGGTGACATTCATGATGACGATGACGTCGGTGATGATAACGATGAGGAAGGAGAAGATGATGAGGAGGAGGAGGAGGATGATAAGGATGATGATAAGGATCATATGTCAAGGGTGATAAAGGTAGAAATGGTGATGGTAAAAATGGTGACGATAATGGCAATTATTGAGCAAGCAGGTAAAAAACAACAACCAAAAGCAATAACAACAAATAACAATATCAATAATTTTAAAGGGCCCTACACACGATGCGAGTCACCTTCAGTTTGCGCTGTTGAGTCGCAGCATGTGTGTGTGTGTGTGCGTGCGTGTGCATGTGTGTGTATGTATGTGTTTCATTCAGGAGATCCCATAGGCAATAAATTCAGCCTGTGCAAATTCTGATTTTTCAGAAATTTGATCTGCTGGGACGGTCTGGACAGGCAAGTGGGAGCGTGTGCTTGCATGCATGCACAGTTTTCACTGCACAGTTATAAACAACTAACTAAACTGTTACTAACTAAACTGTTGCTAAGCTGATGACTACTTAAAATAACTTATCAAGTTATCTTATTTCAAACTTATCTACGATACCTAATACTCTTCATCCCACATATTTTGTTTGGCTTCATAGCATTTTTTTAATTAAATAAATTTTTAGAACGCTAAACAAAAAAGTTAGTTTCGTACATGAGTTTGCACGTTGCTTTGCATGTTGACTCTCAAAACAACAAGCAAACGCTGATCGAAATACAGGCCTGAATGAAAGTCTCAACAAAAATCTGCGACGTGCGCAGGCGAAAATTCGATCAGGCAAACTCAAGGTACTCAAAGTCTGAACCCAAGTCGGATCGTGTGTAGGGCCCTTAAGACAACAGTAACAACATCGACAAAAAACAGCAACAACAACTCCATCAAACCAGAGCCTCGCACAACTCCATCAAACCAGAGCCTTCCACAACAACTCCAACAAACCAGAGCCTCCCACAACAACAACAACACCCTAAAAATTTCAACAACAACATACCAAATCATTCAACAATCCCAAGATGTTTCTGACTTCTGATATGGCAACATCGATTTCTTTTATTTTCGTTGCAGCCGATGGCGTAGACGTTGTTGTTGTTGTTGATGTTGTTGTTGTTGTTGCTGCTGATGATGTTGTTACTGCTGCCAAAGCACCATCAGTGCTACATGCATTATCGTTGGATGAGATTTTCATCATCGATGCCGATGATGACGGCGAAGACTTCCTTGCATCATCATCACCACTGTTCTTATGCAACTTATCATCAGTGCTATCACTTCTTTTCTCATCTCTCTTTTCATCTTCAGGGTCTTCAACATCCTCCAGCTGCTGCTGTGGCAGCTGCTGCTGATGGTGATTGCGAAGTTTATCATCATCACTATCCTCAACACCAGCCTCACAATCATTATCATTGTTGGATCTGGAGATGTTATCATCAGCGTCGTCCTCCCAAGCACAAGCAAGCCCCACCGATTCTTTTATCTTTTCTGGGATGTAATGATCCTTTCATTATCATGCTTATCATCATCTCTATCACATTTATGATGTATGTTATCATATAATTATCATCATCGTCATTATTATTATTAACATACTTGTTATCACCATAGTCGCATTTATCATAATCATGATTTCATCATGATTTATAGCATATTTTTTTATTATTGTTGTTGTTTTTATTATTATTATTATTTATTATTATTATCATTAGCTAGTAATTATCACCGTTATCATCATCATCATTACCATTACAACTTTCATCTTAGTCATCCTCACAAATATATCACTGTGACAACATCATCGTCATCATCATATCATTATCATCACCATCATCATCTTCCTCCTCTGAAACACCATAAACATTCTTATCATCATAAATGCCGTAATGATCATCACCATCATCAACACCATCATCATCATCATTACCATCATCCATTCAAACATCATCACCATCACGAACACAATATCATCATCTTTATCATCACCATCATCACCATCAGATAACATCATCATTACCATCATCACCATCAGATGACATCATCATCACCATCAGATAGCATCATCATCACCCTCATCACCATCAGATAACATCATCATCATCATCAGATAACATTATCATCACCATCAGATAACATCATCATCACCATCAGATGACATCATCATCACCATCATCACCATCGCAAGCATCATCATCTAGGACAGTAACCTTTAGTATATTGTAGATCGGACAGCGTATGCGACATATCTCTGAAGAACAATAGACAGTTGCCTGTCTTCAGTTGCTCAACAAATCTACTCAACTCAAAAGATAGTTTGTCGTATTGGTTGATCAGTTTCCTGGTCGGTCGGTTGGTAGGTTGGTTGGTTAGTTATTTGGTTGGTGTGTTGAATGGTTAGTTAGTTTGTTGGTCGGTTGGTTGGTTGGTTTGTTGACTGGTTGGTTGGTTAAATGATTGATTAGTTTATTGGTTGGTTGGTTGAATGTTTGGTTAATTGGCGGGTTGGCTGGTTGACTGAATTGTTTAATTAATAAAGTGGGTCGGATTATAATCTTGCTAATGTAAGATCAACAACCCCACCATAAGGGAACTGAAGTTGCGATACTCTTTCGTCATCAAATGTTTCGGTTACTTTTTAAAAAAATCGGACAAAATATTTGATCATTTTTTGGTTCTTTTCTAAACTTTTTTTTATTCCATTTTATAAAATTTGCTCCTAAAAAAATTCGGCAACTCTTTTCTTGTCTCAAAATTTTTCCTCTAACTTGGAGCAAAGAAGCACGTACCCTGACCGGTGAACGATTAGTTTTTCACGGGGATCCGAAAAAGCCACTCGTCCCATCACTACTCTTAACCCTCAAGGTCAAAGATGCAACGACAACAACAACACTCAATGCGACACTACAGCCATGCGAGCAACATCAACAACAACATCCTTATCAATGCATTCGCAGCAAAACAAACTTCATTGCGAGTCTCACAACAACACCGGCAACATTCATAACAACAATAATCACAACAACAACAACAACATCAACAACCCACATGTAGTCAGCTGACACATAAGCAATGCAGTAGGGCCTCACAAATCCTCTGGCTGTTGAATCATACAACGTAAAGTACTGCACCTGCATTATGTGTGTATGAATGTATGAATGAATGAATGAATGAATGGATGGATGGATGGATGAATGAATGAATGAATAAATGAATGAATGAATGAATAAATGAATAAATGAATGGATGGATGAAAAATGAATGAATAGAACCTAAAAAATAAACCAATTAATTATCGAACAGCAAACAAAGAACAAGAAATGAGTCACTAAGACGGCTTCGAATGTTCTTCACTAAACTAACAAATGCGAAGAGTCCATATTTAGATTGGGACATGAAGACTTGAGCATCCCCCTGCATGTGGAAGTGGAATCGCCTGTTCGGTGTTTTTTTGTGATCCCACATCACCATCCGCACATCATCATCATCCTCACTTCATCATCAATACATCATACCATCATCACTTCATCATAAAAAAAAAACAGAGTGAAATCGCCTGTTTTGTATTCATGTTGCATCATTGTTTTTTTTCAATCTGACGTCATCATCGTCATTCTCATCATCATCATCATCACATTAAATCACCATCATCACCTCATCGGCATCAGTATCATCGTTCGCTCATCCTCATATAATCATCATCATCACCACCATCATCTCATTATCACATCGTCGTCGTCATCATCACATCACATCACCATCATAACCATCAACAACGACAACAACAACATCGTCAACAACAACAACAACAACATCGTCAACAACAACAATGACATCTCGTCACCATCACATCACACCGCATCATCACATCACCATCATCATCTTTACATCACATCACACAACATGCAGAAACATTCATAGCAATAACGTAGAGACAGTTTTAAACATCCAGGGCGGCAAGCAGCTCAGATGCGTTACATCAATGTACACACAACTCCAACTTTAATGAAAGATTCAATCAACCAATCTTCGTTTAGCGTCCAGAGACCCAGTTTCCCCCCCGAGCTAGGACGTCATTATGATTTGAGGAGTGCAACGAGAAGTTCGAAGAGAAGTTTCAATACATCATCATCAGCAGCAGCAGCAGTAGCATCAGCAGCAGCAGCAGCAGCAGTAGCATCAGCAGTAGTAGTAGCAGCAGCAGCAGTAACAGCAGCAGGTCGTGCGTGGCGTGGAATCCTCGTGGAGAACAAATTTTGGCCCAACCAAAAACCAAAAATGTATCTCATGTTTCGTTTTGTCCAGCATGAAGAACGGCACTCAGCGATGAATGAATGAATGAATGGATGAATGGATGAATGGATGGATGGATGGATGGATGGATGGATGGATGGATGGATAGGTAGTGAAAAGATGGATGGATAGGTAGTGAAAAGATGGATGAAAAGATGGATGGAAGGATGGATTGCCGTCCAACTGATGTACAACTTTTTTAACGAACTTCAAAGAGGAGAATCATCATCATCATCACATGATGGCATGGAACTGTTGCTGCTGATTAATTGGAAGTTTCTGCTGTCGTGCCATGGTGACAATGCCCAACAGAAAATTGCGCCAATCGTTGGCCTTCTAAATATTACATCCACCAAATATGAACAGAGATTGTGCAAAACCCAAAAGTCTCATCGGGTTGAATGGATTTCAAAGTTTAAGAATCAAAATTGTGAGGTGCCAAGCCAGGATCCGAGTGAATGAGTATTTTGAATATTTAGGCTCTCTGCTCATCAACCCATCTTTGATGCTTCATATTTAACGCTACTCTGCTGCTGCTGCTGTAACAAGATCTACTATGAGAAGTGCAAACATGCAGGAAAGTTGATGTGTGTGCGTGTGTAATGCGCGCGCGTGTGTGTGCGTGTGTGTGTGTGTGCTGGTGCCAAAAACACAACATACGCAACAACACAAACAAACAACAATGCAAACGAACAACAACAACACGAACCCACCCAGTCTGGTTCTGCGAATCGACCGACATGAGACAAACAGCGAAGTGGTCCAGGTTGAAGGCCCCATGTCCATTCTTGGGCACCACAATCTGGTCAGGACAGTTTAATCAGTTGGTTAATCAGAGCCAATTAAAAAAATAATCAACAATATTCTGTGCATGTGTGTGTGCTACCTTTGATTTTGTAAGGGATCTTCTGAGATCATTATGCAGATGAAATTATTAACTCTATCATGTATACCATTGTTATAGTATTACTCTATCATTGATAAGGATCAAATAATTAATGCAAATTGATAATTGATAAGGATCAAATAATTAATGCAAATGCTTAAAGATATTAATAATATATATTATTATTATAACCACAAAAATAATAATTAATTAATTATTATCATTACCACCACAATAATAATATTATTGTTGTTATTACTTAAAAGGCAGCACATCATACAAACTCTCGGGATAGGACCCTCCAATTCGGAGCCTTCAGCCATGATAAGGAAATCCTCGAACCTAGGGGCATCAGGGTTGTTGTTGTCGTGGGTTGGCTTCTTGGGGAGGTACTCCGTTGGAAGGGTCAACTCCGGAGACTCTGACCCACATCCATCCATGAAATAGCCCATTGTTGCATAACCGGCAAACATTTTTAAAGAGTGACTAGATTAGTAATAGAGGCAAAATTAAAATGACTAGTAAATGTCTTCTTGGGTCCGTTTTCTTTTCTCACTTGCTTTTTTAAATGAAGAAACAAATGTTACAAGATTCTGGTTCTTCTTACAACTTAAACTTATTGTGGGTGACTGTAGGTAGGTAGATGTATAGTCTATCACTATAGAAGTGTAGAAAGCTTTCAACAGGTCAGTTAATTAAGTTAGTGTTAGTTAATGTCTTACTGTTAACTTAATCTTTAATTGCTGTTAAACATTAAGATTAACAAGAGTGTCGGTAAAACAATATTGAGATAATTTATAATTAATATTTAATTAATCTAATTGTTTAACTTTTATTTAAAAATTTAGAAAAGAAAAGAATACCAATACACAGTAAAAAAAGTACAAAATAAAGAGAGACTAAGTAAATTAAGGGAGGTTAAGAAAGTTACGTTACGTTAAAAAGGAAGGACTAATTGTTTTAAATGGCTGACATGATCGAGAAATAAAAAATTCATTCAGTCGTTACGGAAAACTCATTTTATTTATTCGGAAACTCGTTCAAAAGACAATCCTGTTTTAAATTTATTGTGAAAGAAACATATGATTCTTAAAAAGTGAACTCGATTTAAATTATTTTTGTGGAAAGTTGAAAATATTTTATATAGTTATCAATATTATAATTTTCCACAGCGGATTAAATTAATATATTTAGAATTATATATATATATATATATATAAAAATTTATAATATTTTAAAATATTTATACTGACCTTTAACGCATACGAGCCCATTATCCGCAGTGCGCTTTAGAGTCTGGTGTCATTCTTTAGCTTCCATATATAATTATTCATCAAATTTGACAATTTTTACAATTTCATAATTTATTAATATATATTTATTCATTTTAAAAATTTTTTTCAGTTCAACATCTTTTCTCTGGTGTCAAAAAGCCAGGATGATTGGAGATCATCGTGCTGGGCAGGTCTTCTGATTGAATTCGAGTGGTTGGCAAGAGATGAAATATAAAATGTACTGAGACTGTTCAAAGGGGTTCGGGTCGACTTCAATTTCTATATGTAACTAAATTAGATTGTTTAAACACATTTTTATAGATAGATGTACATCGTCATTGTCATTGGTTCAGTCAAGTCCGATTCTTCGTGACCCTGTAGACAATCCACCTCTTTCTGTCGTATATCACATTAACCAACTCCTTCAGACCCAGATAATTGGATCCAATAATTTTTTTATTTGAACTTTCTCTTCTCTGTGTTCAAAACCAGCACACCAAACTAAACTGATCATCTCACAGTACGAAGCAGCTGTATTTTACATAACTGCGCTGCAGAAAGCAATGGAAAATTATGGAAAACAGTTTAGTCTGGTGTCTCTTTATATATCAATTTATTTCTAATAAATCAATTTTGTATGCATTTTTATTTTATCAATCAATTTGTAAAACGCTATTTCCGCGACGTTCAACAGCGCTCCTCAATGAATTTTGCAAACAGAATGGGTCTTGAGAACCGCTCTGAACTTCACAAGTGATGGAGAAGTAGTCAGAAAAGGAGGTAGAGAGTTCCAGAAAAAAGGGCCAAAAAAAGCAAATGCAGATTTAGCAAAAGAGTGTTTAAAACGAGTTAAGAAGAAGTGAGAACAAGAAAACGATCGTAAACCGGGGCGTTTAGGTTCAATTAATATATCTGATAAATACTTAGGAAATAATTTAGGTTGAGACTTATACATAAATGTGCAAATTTAAAAAATTATTCTATATTTTATAGGCAGCCAGTGGAAGAGAACAAGATATGGAGATATATGAGAAAAGAAAGGGGCACGAGCAACTAGGCGAGCAGCAGAGTTAAAAGCTTTACTTAAAGGATAGAGTGTAGAATCAGGAAGACCATAGTATAGCGAGTTACAATAATCAATCCTAGATAAGACTAACAAAGTAACAAGAAGAAGAAGAGTAGGATCGTCAAGAAAAAGCAATAGTTTTTTTATTCTACGTAGATGAAAGTAAAAACTTCTAGCAACACTGTTAATCTGAGAAGAAAGAGACATACTAGAATTAAAGATAAAGCCTAGACTACAAAACTTGTGAGAAACATCAAGAGTTTTAGAATCAGGTAAGATAATAGAGGGACTAGTAATAGAGCGTTTAGCTTTATTAAAACAAACAAATTCAAATTTAGAAGGATAAGTTTTAAGACACATAGATTCAGACCAAGCGATAATTGAAAAAAGACATAGAGATAGATTATGAAGAACGCTATTGAGATTAGATGGAGGAAAAGAAATATAATTATAAGAATAATCTGCATTTTGTTGACTAATGAAAGAAAAATTATTAATAATACGAGGTGGTTCAGAAGCATAGAGCAGTATAAATAGAAGAGATCCAAGATAGAACGCTGAGGTACCCCGAAAGTAAGAGTAGAGGAGTTAGAAGTAGAAAACTGTTCTCTCTCGTTTGCGTCTGTTGGCTGCATTGCAACAAGTTCAGCGTCTGATTAACAAAGAATTGTAAAGATTATTTTGATCTGATTAAAATGCAAAGCCTGTACTTAAATTCGTTTAAATTATTATATTTAAGTTAATTAAATTGTTGTGAGTTGTTCCTGAGCGACTTTAATTAAATAATCTGGTAATCAAGCAGATAGACTATTAGATCGTGGATTGAATTGAAGGAATCCAACGCATGTCAGCACCTGAGAACCTATCAGTTTATTGAAATAATACAAGTTGGATACTTAATGTTGCATACTGTAATGAAGATATGTTCACGTTCGATAATGTAATGATATGCTGTCGTTTTTCAGTTTCCCAATACATATTCATGAAGTTGTTGTGTTGCCAAATGATATTTTGAATATTTTTATTAAAAAAAACTACAAAAGCAAACTCAAAAATTAAAAATTAAAAAATTAAAGACTAGCATGATAACTTGGAACGTGGAAATAATGGGCGGATGGGAAACAAAACTCATGGAGAAATGGACATCACTGACCTACACTCACATACATACATACGTACGTACATACGTACGTACGTACACACATTTGCACATAGAGACTTGCATACAAAGAGGCAAAATAACATAAAGCCATTTTATTAACAGGACCTCCTGCACTTGCGATGCAACAAATTTTCATTTGGGATGCTAAGGAAAGAGGTGATGATGATGATGCTGATGATGTTTGTGATGATGATGAGGAGGAGGATGTTGCTTATGCTGGTGTTGATGATGATGCTGCTTGTGATGATGTTGATGATGATGATGGTGATGATGGTAATGATGATAATGAGGATGATGTTTTTTTGAAATGTTAATGATGATGATAACGTTGAATTTGATGATGGGTTTTTTTAAAGTTTCTGAAAGTTTCTGACAACAGTTATAAATAATGTTAGAAACAAGAGTCAGTTGATGCTGGTTGTTGTTGGAGGGGTTGGAGCGTCACATTCAAAGCAAAATGAAACCAACTTGAAATAGTCTGGATGGCAAGTCACGAAGATGTGTTTCGTTGGAAATGGGAAGGAGAGTCTGGATAACTCGGCTCTTACAGGCGCCAGCTGCTAACAACGGGCGTCGAATGCTGCGTTCAGGTGCGGGGACAACAATGGACAAATAAATTAATAATTTGAAGCGGTATTTTGATGGAATGGAACATGAGCGGGACAAAATGGAGACCGCAATAGAATCAGAAATGTCAAAAAACGATTAATGACAACCGAATGAATGGGCGAAGACCAGGCGATAGAACACCAGAAACTTACTCGTCATCATCTATTAAGGGGCCGTCCATAAAGGATGTCACCCTTCAAGGGGGAGGGGAAGGGGTCCAAATATTTGTGACACTTTGTGACGATGGAACAAAAATAGAGTTACTAAATATACCAAAAGAAGAAAGCCCATGTATGCCGTTGGTTTCAGTTTCAGAGCTCTTGGCCAGCCTTCGGAAGGAAAGAAATTCGTAATCTTTCATATTAATTTGTTATATCTGAACTACGGTAAAGCCTTTAGACATCAAACTATCGTCATGTAAACTTATCATTCGTTATTTTGATATCAACAAAAAATGAGATGCATTGAACGATTACATTGTTTAATGACTCTTCAGTAAGAGGGAGGGGGGTAAAGTTTTGTGACATGCTTATTTTTGGGAGGTTGGTGGATTTGTGACAGTTTGTGAGGAGGAGGGTCAAAAAACGTAAAAAAAGGCCTCAACGCTGCTACAAAACTGAATCGAAGTATCGTGGGACAGTATCGCGGGGTCGCTTCCGGGGACACTTGTTGTTCAGCATGTTCGTGAATGACTTGCCGAATGCATCAGCGTTCACTGACTACTTGTTCTTTGCAAACGACAAAAATATGTTTTGCAGGGGAAAGAGATCAACAAATACGTAGAAGAAAGACATGAGCGTTAAACTCAAACATATGCAAAGTATTATGCTCTCACAAAAACATGTTAACGATAAACGAAATAAAATGATTTTGTTTGGTCGAATAAATTACATGAATTATAAAGGACCATTCAAAACACTGTCAACAACATTGAAAATAAAGAAAGCAAAACAGAAAATTTTTTGAGGGGTTTGTTAGACCAGAAGATGTCTCTGAAACAGCATGTGGATTGCGTTTGTGTGAAACTAGCCAAGTCAGTTGATGTGCCAAACAAAATAAAATACCATTCACCTAAACCCTGCTTGAATACGTTGTATACACGACCGTCTTGTCAGTTATTACTTACTGCAAATTAGAGTACTGACTGGACCCACTCTTTTTCTTTTAACCAATAGCTTTAGCTTTTATCAGCTTAAGCTGTACAGCACTTTAGTTTTTGAATCTAATCAACAAACAAACAGACACCAGCACATCTTCAGTCGCCATTACACTCGCTAAAAAATCTATCAAATTATTGACGAATTGATTGAAGTTGTATTACAAGTGAATAAATTTTTAGTAGCTTGTTTTGGTGTGAAGTAAGACAAGCAGGTTGGTATATTTCTGACTGTAAATCCGTTGGCATTTATGTGAACTTTTGTTAAACTTCGCTTTCACGCTAGTCAAAGTTTGATCTTTGACGAGGTGGCTGTGCTCGATGGGTCACTTGGAACTCCTCACCTCACAATCATCCAGTATCTTTGGTTTGTATTGTTTTGGAGGTCAAATAAATTGTTACCTTACGTTGAGATGAAAAGCACCACCTGTGTTGTCTTGCTTGCTGCAGATCGGCCCCAATGTAAACTGTAAGCAGTCGAGTTATTCATCACGTATAAGTAGGCCATGACTGTTGAAAATTGTTTGAAAGAAGCAATTCATAGATTTCACTTGTTAATTGATTGATCGATTTGTAGGTCGGTTGGCTAGTTGGTTGGCCGGCTGATTGGTTGATTGATTGTTGGTCGTATGGTTGGTCAGCTGATTGATTTATTGATTGATTGATTGGTTGGCCGGTTGATTGATCATTCAAGTGCTAAGGTTGGCAGTGATTTCATGATACATAAACGCAGGCTACGAACATGTGGCAACCTCCGTGTTTTTTCTTAAATTAGATGTATGTGTGTGTGTTTGTATTTGTATGTATGTGTGTTTGTATGTGTGTGTGTTTGTATGTGTGTGTGTGTGTGTGTGTGTGTTTTGTTTCTTGTACGTGCCTCTGTGAGTTTTTTTTGCAAACATGCGTCTGTTTACTGTTATGTGTGTCTGAAAGTTAAATGATGTACTATTGTGTACACGTATGCCTGTGTAGTGTACCCAGCATATGGGCGTGTGTGTGTGTACATTTCAAGTATTTATTTCTTCTGTATATATTATACATTTTTGTAAGTGCTGAACACTGTTTCTTTCTGTATGACATTTTTAATATGTACAATTATTTGTGTTTATGTGTGAGTATGTGTTTGTGTGTGCGTACTTGTGTGTAAACGTCTCTGTGTATACGTGTGCGTATGTGTACGTGTGCGCGTGTGTGCATATTTTTGTATATATGTATGTGCGTGTGTGTGTGTTTGTGTGTGTGTTTGTGTGTGTGTGTTTGTGTGTGTGTGTGTGTGCGTGCATAATCAGCTTGTAATAGCTTATTATGATTATGCAAGGAATGGAGATGTTGAGTAATAATCGTTGACTTTTGCAGCTCCTTGTATTGTATGTATGTGTCATTTTGTTGTTGATGATGATGATGATGACGACGATGATGGTGATGATGATGATGGTGGTGGTGGTGATGATGATGATGGTGGTGGTGGT
>NW_008705261.1:890173-891356 GCF_000326865.2 Helobdella robusta
AAAACACAAGCATGCGAACAAACATGTGAACAAACATGTGAACAAACATGTAAACACGACTGATTTAATGATGTTTGCTTGTGAAAGAACAAAAACGAACGAACAAATGAACCAGGCCTATTGTTCATCAACTTGAAAACTGTAATGTGATTCTGTTTAATGAATTATAATTAATTCTAATGATTGGATGACATCGTCCATCCATGTTGCTTTGCTATGAACGTATCAGCCACCACCATCACCACCACCACCACCACCACCACCACCACCATCGACAACAACAACAACATCAACAACATCAACAACATTAACGACAACAACAACATTTGTTTTTCAACTTTTCATTCACAACAGGAGAAAAATTAGCGCCAAGGACAAACTTGAACGAGTGGTACGTCTGCAGCGATGTCGACCAATCAGAACCACCGAAACAAAATCCTCGATCCTCATTGGTCAACTCTAACGTGACGTCACAATCAATTACGAATTATTACGATAACAATAATAATCATCACCATCATCATCCACTCTGCAATCATTATCAAGACTATCGATATCAATTGTTTGAACAGCAGAGGGCAGTCGCTATATGAGGATGATGATGATTGTGGTGGTGGTGGTGATGATGATGGTGGTGGTGATTATGATGCAAGCCCTTCAAAACCGCAAACACAAAACGTACATGAACAATTTATATTAACTGTCTCGTGCGTGTGTGCGTGCGTGTGCGTGCGTGCGTGTGTGCGTGTGTGTGCGTGTTGAAGATGATGATTTCATTCATAAACCAGGCCGGTTTTTGAAGACTGTGTTGTACTCTAATTTAAATTCAGCCTGTAAACTGTTGTTCTTTTATTTCATTCGTCTGCCATTCTGATAATTACTTCAATAATAACTATTCCTCCTCGCGAGTTTTTTGTTCGTTTGTGTGCTAAGATGCCTCACCGGACTGATTGTGTGTGTGTGTGTGTGTGTGCGTGCGTGTGTGTGTGTGTGTGTGCGTGTGTGCGTGTGTGTGGGACTGCCTTTCATAAGCTTGTGTGAGCTTTCATAAGCTTTCATTCTATGCAGTTTTTGGTTTTTCTAAAATTTTAATTTTGTATATTAATTTTGTATAATAATTTTGTATATTAACTTTTGTATATTAATTTTGTATACTTAATTTTGTATATTAATTTTGTATATA
>NW_008705261.1:892295-900312 GCF_000326865.2 Helobdella robusta
ATTAATAAAGTATTTGTTGAAGTATTAATTAATTAATTAAATTATTTATTGGAGGGAGAGCAGCCACTGTAAGGATGACGTCACGGAGTGGCAGACAGCCGTGCAATCAACCACGTCCATTCACCATATATCCACACGCACATTGTTCCATGTGACGTTGGCACGTGCAAGTTCGTCTACGCGCGCGCGTGCGTGTGTGTGTTTGTTGGAATGTGTGTGTGTATGTGTTTGTTTGTATTTGTTTGTATTTGTGTGTGTATGTGTTTGTTCGTATCTGTGTGTGTTTGCGTGTGTGTTAGCATAAGATTGTTTAAATGTATTGGTAATTTTACAGGAGTGTTTATGTGTTTGTAAATTCAATCATGTTTAATCGTTTGTTTGCAATGTATGTGTGTGCGTGTGTGTGTGTGTGTGTGCGTGTGTGCGTGTGTGTGGGGCTGCCTTTCATAAGCTTGTGTGAGCTTTCATAAGCTTTCATTCTATGCAGTTTTTGGTTTTTCTAAAATTTTAATTTTGTATATTAATTTTGTATAATAATTTTGTATATTAATTTTGTATATTAATTTTGTATATTAATTTTGTATATTAATTTTGTATATATATAAAGAGAGAGCGTATTTGTGGGTGTGTGTTTGTTTGTGTGGATGTGTGCCCCTGTATGTGTGTGTGTATGAACGTGCATCTCATGCATATTAATGATGCCTGTTTTAAACAGTTGGAGGTCCAATGATGGAATGTTCCATATTAATCATCCCATTTAACTTCTCCAAATACTTTGCTTCTGTGTGTGTGTGCGTGTGTGTTAACGTGTATGCTTGTGAATGTGTATGTGTGTGAATGTGTATGTGTGTGAATGTGTATGTGTATGCTTGTGGATGTGTATGTGTGTGAATTGTATGCGTGTGAATGTTTTAGGCTGTTGAAATGCTTTGAAGACGACGGTGCAACATACAAGAATAACAGTCCCTCACATACAAGAACACACAAACGTCTGTCACAATACAGATAAAAACATACCTCAAAACTACGGGCGACTTCACATACAAACATGCAACCAGTCTGTGGCAGTCGGATGAAAAATATCCAAATCCCATTCCGACTCCGGCCCCTCAAAAACATCCCACCCCGACTCCGGGTTCCAAATTACAAAAAATTTTTCATCCTTTGCTTCATAAAATAAAATAACTAAATAAAATATTTATTATCAACACTAAATAAAAAAATTTAAACAGACAACTTAAAATCAGCCCATGTAGGTAAATGCTTTTCTTCGTAGAGTTACTTTATTTTTGCGTTTTAAAACATTCGGAGAGGAAGTATGTGATTTTGTTCACATTACTAGCATTCATTTTCTGATCTTCAGTATTTAAGGTTATTGCTTTTTGCTACATATATTTGTCCTCATAAAAACAATTTTACATAATAAAAAATTAAAAAAAAAATAGCGTCCTTCGAAGTTGAAGTCAGATAAAAAATTCGGTTCAGACTCCGGCCCCTAAAAAAAATCCCAATCCGGCAAAAATCTCCCACTGCGACCGACTGCGACCAACTGCGACCGACTGCGACCAACTGCGACCGACTGCAACACTTTGCATGTTATATCACAAAACAATCAAACATCTTGAGTTATGCAACAAACAACAAGAGCATACAAAATGGATGTACACATAAATACAAAACACCTTACAAAACCAACGACATCACTCAGCAACAACAACAACTCACAACTACAACACAACAACAACAACACAACATAGACCATTAAACAAAACGTTCAAGTGAAAACATAGACAAGAAATGCACAGAGTTCCTTGGACGATAATATATGTTCAATAAATTTCATTTCATCTTCATCAATAATTCACTCTTCAAATCATTGTACATTTTGTATCTGCGTATGTTTGTATGTATGTTTTGTACGTGTTTGTTTCAATGTATGGGCTTTGGTGAGTGTGTTTGTATGTCTGTTTGTATTTGTGTGTTGTATGTGTATTTGTATGTGTGTGTGGGTGGGTAGGTAGGTAAGTAGGTAGGTGAGTGGGTGGGTAGGTGGATGGGTAGGTAGGTGTGTAAGTGGGTAGGTAGATAGGTAAGTAAATAGGTGGGTAGGTGGGGGTAGGTAGGTAGGTAAGTAAATAGGTGGGTGGGAAGGTAGGTAGGTAGGTAGGTAGGTAGGTAGGTAGGAGGGTAGGTAGGTAGATGGCAAGTTGCTTATGTTAGTTGTTTCCAAGTAGCTGGAAATATTTTGTTTTGTTTGCAGGTAGTTGATTTAATAAAACAGTTCGCGTGTTGTTGTGCGTTCGTGTGTGTCGTCGTATGTTGTCATGTTGTTGTTGATAATGTTGTTGTTGTTGTGTGATGATGTCGTTGTAGTCTGTACTATGTTGCTGCCTTTGAAGCAATGTTTGGACGTGTGTTCACGTGCCTCCTCAACCACAACCACAACAACAACAACAACACAACAACAACAACAACAACAACATCAAATAATCATCCACATCAATACTAACAACAACTACAAGTCAACAACTACAACAACACAATTACAACACAACAACAAAAACAACAGCAACAACAACAACACAGAAACAAGTGTTCATCGTTTAGTAAATAAACATAAACACGCTCCGCCCAACGTCATCGACGTCACACTTTTCAACAGCCAATCAAGACGCCCACTTAGTGACACGTGACTTTCTTTCTATAAACTTCCTTCTTACCTTAAAATTCATCCATTCTTTCACGATCCAGCGAGTGGATGAACAGTTGAACATGAACAGATGAACCGGTGAACGAGAAAGTTGTTATGAAATAAATTTTTGAAAAATGTTGAAAAAAATATGAAAAAAAAAACAAAAAACAAAATGGCAGACAAAGGCTCAACCGAAATTTGTAATCAACATCAAAATAGTAAAACCGTTGCCATCATCATTACCATCACCACCACCCTAAACACATCGTCATCATCATCATCACCATTACCACATCATCATCATCATCATCACCACCATCATCACCACCACCACCACATCATCATCATCATCATCATCGTCCTAAAAGACGTTATTAAAGAAATCAATCATCTGCTTGACTACTTCCCGCCATCTATTCACTTCATTATTGGCTGGCCAGTTCTTGAAAGTAGGTCACGGGGTCATATCATCATATGGGTCAAGCTATTTTATATAAGTCAAGTTGTATATCTTGATATATATATATATATATATATATACATACATATATAATATATGTGTGTATGTGTTTGAGCATGTGTTTGTGTGTTTGGGCGTGCGTGTGTTTCTGTGTGTGTGTGTGCGTGTCCGTAGCAGATAAACAAGCTGTTCCCAATATTCATTATACATTTTTCGTCATCGTCATCATTATCACCAACATCGAAAGTTATCACTATTATTGTTATAATCATCACCACCATCATCACCACCACCACCACCATCATCATCATCAACACTACCATTGCCACCACTATCATCATCATCATCGTCGTCGACAGTGTTATCATCACTACCACCATTACCCTCATAATCCCCGAATGTGCTACTCCTTATAAATATCCCATTCTCACTCATACTATCTTCAGAACATCGTCATCACTACCGTCATCACAACGATTATCATCATCACGACCCTTATCATCATCATTACCACCATCATCACCACCATCATCATCACCATTATCAAATGCACTCATCACCACCACCATCATCAGAAGCACCATCAGGCACCCACCACAACCACCACACTCACTCACACCCAGATACGATCTCTTGTTGAATTCTTTATTAACAACATCAATGGCGCGAAGATTCTTTAATAATAACAACAATAATAATAATAAAAATAATAAAAATACTAATGATAATAATAATAATGATGATAATAATTATAATAATTATGATGATGATAATAATTATAATAATTATGATGATGATAATAATTATAATAATTATGATGATGATAATGATAATAATAATGATGATAATTACACAACTACCATCACTACCATTATCTTCTTTTTCATCATCACCATCACCGTTCTAATTTGTTTCCAGTGTTAAAAATTATTAAATTATTTCTAATTAATATTTAATTTAAATGTTAAATTATCATAAATGAATGAATGAATGAATGAATGATATGGATGGATGCCGGCGCATAATATTAATAACTGTTTAGTCGGGGACTGAAAGTTTTTGAAGCAGGTCCTACCGGCATCAGAACGGCGCGAGACATGGCACTTCTAACGTCTGAGCTAACTCTTCCATGTTTTATGGACATCTTGAAATATGCTCTCACCTGGAGTTCCGTGTTCTCTTTCTTGGAGATATCAAGAGCGTGTTCCTCGGGTTCCGCTAGAACATCAACAGCTGCACGTTGGGCATGGAGCATGGTCTTTTAATCAAATTAAATCTCTTTCACTAGATAAAGCTAGTTGAGGTAAGTTGAAGTGAAGCACTTACAAACATTTTTATATAGGCGGAAGGACACAGAACACACACACACAATAGCAAACACATACATACACATGCACGCACACATAACTTAATTGGACTTTCCATGGAACGGATATTAAGCACATTCCTGGATTCTCATGCAAGTGTTCAGTGAATGTTGTAAAATTTTGTTGATGTAGATTTTGTGTGTGCGTGTGTTTGCGTGCGTGTGTGGCCGCATAGTAGCCATCATGGTGTCGATTTGAATATTTCACAATGGCGTCAATGTCCACTCCTGACTGTGAATGACGTTGTTAAGAATTCTGTTGTTTCTCTCTTTTGCATCTCTTTGCAATGCCTCCCGTGCCATAGAGGTTGTACCATCCCCCCAGCTCACCACACCAAACCAGTTGCATGCAGACTCCTCAACTGTGACAAATGTTTGATTGTCCTCGTGTTGCAGATAGACGGGCATCAAACGATCGGCGAATCTTACCATCTCATCGGTTTGTGAAGATTGTTTGATATTTTGAAGCCCGAGAGAACCGACTCCGAAAAATAAAAAATACTTTAGTCATTAATTTATTTACATATCTTTATCATTTTGTGGAAATATTTTGATCTAACTTATGGTTTTTGCCCAAAAGCATCGTGTATCTTCTGGTAAAAAGCGCGTACCATACCCATGGACGGACATATTATATATATCCGCGACCATACCTCCAGAAAAAAATCGGCCTTTCAAAATTATTTTAAAAGAAACTGTCAAAAACTTAATTTGAACACTTAAATTTAGACATAGATACTCAAGCAATGGATCCAAAAAAATTAAGATCAGAAATTGTTTGCTATGGAGAAGCAGAAATGGGAAGAATTTGTAAACATTTCAACTCAGACGAACCGGGATGCATTCTCGGGTCGGATTAAACGATTCGTCTGATGGCA
The DNA here is from genome assembly GCF_000326865.2 of Helobdella robusta. Lineage (NCBI taxonomy): Eukaryota > Metazoa > Annelida > Clitellata > Rhynchobdellida > Glossiphoniidae > Helobdella > Helobdella robusta. Next base: position 897,692 of record NW_008705261.1, read on the forward strand.
TAACAGATTGTTCCCGAAACCTCCAAACAGTATTTAAAACAATTTCAACGTTAGTTCAACAGACGAACGCGAATATCACAACACATTTAAGAGCATCTCTGCTCTGATGCCGCACCACTATGCAACTGACAAAAGTACTTTACTCGTGAAAACACCAGAGAAAATAATCACGTCGCTTTAAAATCTTATTTTAGGAAAAATTGTTTGTTAAATTTCATTAAAAATCACTAACGCGGGTAAGAAAGGCAAAAAAATTGCCAACCCGGCATACAGAAGATGACCGTCACACACGAAGTAACGCAGGCAAGTTATATCTTCAACATTGTAATTTCAAACATTTCGAACAAAGAAACGAGGAAAAAACGAAAAAACAAAAAGTAGAAACTGTTCAATTGTTTGCTGACAATGAATTAAAAAATTGTTTGCTGTTGATCCCTGAAACATTAACTCCGCGAGAGACAACATCACGAAAGTAATAAATTATTGAGTACATTAATCATTAATGTTACGGAGGGACAACATTAAAAACATAGAAACAATAAGGTCGGCGGTCGTTAACGTCATCTATGCTATAATTCACAACATCGTTATCCAATAGTTGTGACCAGTCAATCAATCAATCAATCAATCAATCAATCAATCAATCAATCAATCAATCAATCAATCAATCAATCAATCAATCAGTAAGTCACTTCAGCTGTCACTCCTCACCAATCATCTGTCCTTTCACCTGTTGCAGAAATGAATGTAATTAACTCATTTAATGTATCGACAATATTATCATCATAATCATCATCTCTATCATCATCATCAAGAAAGAAACAATAAAGAACAACAAAGATGTTAGTCAACGTTGAACGAAAAAAAAACATTTATTGAGACGAATGTTGCAAAAAAGGTTGAAACACTGAACAGTAGACAACTCTGAAAGTAAAAGGTCTATTATTATTATTATTTATATACGCTTTTTATTATTTTTATACGCTTTATTATTATTATTATTAATATACGCTTTTTAGATTACCTCCAAAGCGCTCATTAACAATGATTAAAACAATTTATGTCAAGTTTCATTGATAGAAGAGTTAAGTCTTAAACAACTTTTTGAAATTCTTGATAATGATAATGCTGACTTATAAAGCCAGAAGATGTTTTTTGTTTCGAGGCCGCCTCAGTCGCTTGCCAGGACACTTTATAAGTCAACATTATCATTATCTTGGCAGGGAGACCAGGTTGTCGCGAGTAATCCGGCAGACTATTCCATACTTACTTCTGGACTAGCAGTTGACCCAATCAAAACGGTAAAAAAAAAAACAAAAAATCGCTAAAAAATCTTCTTGTTCTTGTTGGCACTTAAGATATGCCCACTCGGTCAAAAAAAACTGATTGAACCAGACCTCAAAGACGGACAGCTCTCGTTGCTCGAGAACTCCGACACGGAACCAACATGCTGCTCTTCGAGAAACAAGACCTGCTGACGAGGGATCCATTAGAGGACTCAATGGTGCTAACATGTTCTTTTGGAAAGGTAAAGCAAAAAACAAAGACCGGATTTATGGTGTGGAATTGTCTGTCCGTACCTTACTTCTTCAGCAAACGTCAAATTTGTTATTCGGCGTCAGTTAACGTTTAATTAAGCTTCGTTTTCCTCTTGCTCCCTCCCGCTACCTCACTATCATCAGGGCCTACGCCCCAAACCACGCATTCTTATGCACGCGTCGGTAATGGCCAGATGAGCTGGAAGGACATCCTGGGTGCTCGCTCACGCAACTGGAGCAATGAATAACAATGGATGTCAGAATCACTCGCACGCAAAACAACGAAGGCACCACATCAGCCGACAGCAGCATCAAGACGACATTACAATAATACAACGACGACAACAACAACAACAACATTGTAGAAATTTAATAACTTCAACAAAGAGGGCAGCAACAAGAACCTCCAGATTCATATCTCCACCGTTACAAAGGTTCATACCAACAAAACAATTAAGGGCAGCTAAAAAGAAAATTTCATTTAAACTCGTAACATAATTTGTTAAAAATAACTTTAAACACGTAAAAACAGCACTTATCATCATCATCATCGCATTAACCCTCAATCACCAGCATGCTGCCTCTTCCTCTTTAATGCTTCCTCCACAACCACCTCCTCCCCACTCAAGCCCCTATTTCTTTTCTTCCTCGTCATTCCTTCACCGATTTTTTTCCTGCCATCATCATCATCATCGCTGTCATCATCATCATCATCAATTATCAGACCACCGTCATCCTCATCATCAGTGCCATTACAGCCAGTGCATTCATCATTTTTATTATTATTATTGTTATTTTTGTTGTTATTATTATTGTTGTTATTAATATCCTGGCTGTCCACTGTTTCAATGTTCATCCTAGCAGGTACACATCAATGAAAATTTTATAATAATAATAATAATAATAATAATAATAATAATAATAATAATAATAATAACAATACTAGAGATAACAACAACAATAATAATAATAACGAGAATATTCGTAATAAAAACGATATTTTTTGCTACTACTACAACTAATAATATTAATAATAATAAAAATAATAATAATCATAACAATAACAACACATGAATAACTAGT
>NW_008705261.1:900522-917235 GCF_000326865.2 Helobdella robusta
CAACAACACCCACAACATCATTTGATCAATCATCAACACCAATGACAGCATCACAACTAACGACTCGTGCTCCACTTCTCCTTCTTCATCATTCCTCCCATCATCTTCTTCCTCCTCCTCCTCATTTAACTTTGACCTTTTGACCCTGGCAGACCTTCTTAGTTCGGGACTGGGTTCAGTTGTCGAACGAGGGGGCGTCTTCATGTCGGCTGCTTGTGGATTGCTTGACTCATCAGCTGCCATGTTGGATGAGTGATGGATGGATGGACGAGTGATGAACTAACCCTAACAAAATCAATAAAAAAGTGCGGGTCGAAAACACTGAATAAGGACAAGGCAACAAACTAAATTCAACCGACCAATCAAAAATAACCAACTAAAACAGTCAACCAAAAAAAAAACAACCATGCAATTGAAATTAATCAACTAATCAAAAACAATCAACCAATCAAAAACAACCAACCAATCAAAAACAACCAACCAAAAACAACCAACCAATCAAAAGCAACCAACCATCCAGGGAAAGTTTCCTCTTAACGGCGGTGTTTTTGCTCTTCTTGTGGACTTTTGCAGCAGTGGCATTTGTCGTAGCTGCTGCTGCTACTGCTGCCGACTTGTTGTTGGTTGCCATGGAGACATCAACATCTCCCATGAGAAGACTGTGTCGGTACATTGCCAGGGAACTCGCCTCGTCCCCCCACTCACGCAGACTGTTCTCAAAGTGGTTGTCCAGGTAGGCTAGGCTGGTCAGTGGGTGAATTTTAAGGTGGATAGATGGATGGATGGATTGTAAGATGGATTATTGTAAGTTGGATGAATGGATGGATGTATTGTAAGTTGTAACATCATCAGCAACAACGAGGTGAACTAACACGACTTTCTTGTCCTGCTTCATGAGCTTGACGGAGAACTCGCAGAGGATCTCGAGGAAGGAGAGGTTCTTCGGCACGCCCGTCTCTGCATCCCTGCTGCCGTTCACCACGAACAATATGCCATCTCTGGTGGGTTTGTGGTGAGGTGAGGTGATTGAGGTGAGGTGTGGTGGGGTGGGGATGAGATGATGTACAGTAGCCGATAGATCAGGTATAAATTTAAACTAGGTATCGTTAACATTAAAATCTCATTCAATGAATAATAAGATCCACTTCGCAAGTTCAATGCCTTCACCTTCCACCACCATATCCAACCACTGCAATAAATCAGCCATGAAGAACCATCAACCCCAACATCCTAGAACAACCAACCAGCCAGATTCACCAGCCCCCTAGAACATCCAGCCAACCAAACCCACCAACCCCCTCGAACCTCCAACCGACTGAAACCACCATCAATGCACAACCACCACCACCACCATCACCACGCAGAACCACCAACTTGTGCATGTATGCAATGGCTTCCCTGATCTTCACAAGGTCCAAGCCGAATGACTGAGAGAACCTCCGAGCTAGGTCCTGAATGAATGAGTGAACAACTGAATGAGTGAACAACTGAATGAGTGAACAACTGAATGAGTGAACAACTGAATGAGTGAACAACTGAATGAGTGAACAACTGAATGAGTAACAGAAGAATACACACATACACACACACGCACCTTAATGGCCACAAATCCTTCCGAGTTGGTTTCGATCTTCTCATCAGGGAATTCAGTTTGCAGCACGGAGAATAACTGAGTGAGACTGAGTGCGAGGGTCTTGGCTGTCTGAACCTGCATTTGAAAATGATTACTGGACCCTGCTGGCTCACATCCTCAATTAGGATAATCTCAAATCACAACACGCACATCAACAAAAAATATATTCCAATTTCATGAGGTGAATGCAGAGTTTAAGTTCCTCCGATGACCTCACATCAGTAAGTAATGTAATGTTTATTCGATGCCATCAACACCATCTAACAGCAGAAAGTACCTCACCTTGTTAATTTCTTTGGCCTTCGAGAGGGTCAACTTGATGATGTCCCCATAGTCGTTGTAGAACTGTTTTGCGAATGTAAAATTTATACATCACATTGGAATGCTGGTTTGCACTGGCATGTTTTTAAAAAATTTTCATTAGAATTTCCTGTTCCTCTATCGAATTTATTTGTATATATTTTTAATAATATTAAAACTACAATAATTCTAAATCAATCCAGGGTTGAATTTTGAGGGGGCGTGCAAGATATCACCTAATGTGTGAGTTTAAATGCCCTCTTAAATAACGTCGTCTCACTATGCCCAAAAGAGAAGGAGCCATTAGAACTCACCTTGAAACCAACCGTACACCAAACGAACTCATCAAGGGAGATAGTAGTAAACAATACTAGTAATAATATACGGTCATAAGATCAACAGCTGTCTAAGAATTGCTGAAGCGATCTTTTAGTCAACCATTAGACGCCACGAACGCATATGATGCAGTAGCTTTTGTTGGACTACCTACAAGAACATGCAACTTACCTAAGCTGTGTGTGCAGAATGTTTTGGCAAAGAAAGCTTAATAAAACGACGAACGATTTGGGAGCAGCCGTACACCAATAATACTAGTATAATATACGGTCACAAGAACCACAGCCGTCTAAGAATTGCTGAAGTGATCTTCATCGAACAAAGAAGACGATTTCTCACAATTCATCTTCAATCGAACTGCTGTCATCCAAATTCATCATGCAAATCGGCCTTATTTCGATTTTTCGCAATTCATATTCAATCGAAATAAGACCAATCAGCTTGAGGAATTTGGATGACAACAGTTTCATTAAATTCTCATGATGAACTTGGATAATAATTCGATTTCCAACAAATTGGACAATTTCCAACGAATTCTAGTAAGGGAAATTAACAAGACAAACTTTAAAGTAATTAATGCCAACAATTCGGCAGAATTCATACAATACAACTCTCTCTCTTTCTCTCTCTCTCTCTCTCTCTCTCTCTATATATATATATATATATATATATATATATATATATACATACATACATACCAGATATATAAACAAGAGAACAAAATGCAAACACGCCACAGACACACACAAGAACAATGACACCGACACACATTTGCAGACACACACACACACAGATATACATATACACCCCCACACACTCATACATGCACAAACATACGGACACACCTTAATGTAGTACTTGAACATATCAGCAGCCTGCTTGATCTTGAGGACATTGTAGATGATGAGCTTGCAGAAGCAGGCCAACTGATTCCTCCTCTTGTGCAGTTCCTCGATCTTCTGGTTCTCATCCATCGATTCTGACCGGAAGGTTCAAAGTTCAGACGAAGTGATTAGAATGATCATCATCATCATCTTGTGATCATCATCATCAACAAGTTGATGGTGATGATGACCACAAGTGGAACGATAATAAGAGATACAAATGAAAACAATAACAGCACATACTAAGTAGCAATGCTAATGCACACAACATTACGATCACAAGTCACTCTGGCTACTACCATTGGCATAATGAATGAAACTTGTAAGCAACTGCAACAACAACATTAACAACAACAACAATAAAGAACATAATTTTAACGAAGATTAATCTACAGAGGTCTACTATCAATTTAAAAATACAGCAACAACCGTCGTTATCATCATCAACTTCATCATCTTCAGCAACAACAAAATCAACAACTATCGTTTCATCATCATCATCATCAACAACAACAACAACTACCACCATCATCAACAGCAACAACTACCATCATCACCAACAATAACAACTACCATCATCATCATCAACAACAGTAGCAGCAACAACAACAACTACCATCATCATCAACAACAACAGTAGCAGCAGCAACAACAACTACCATCATCATCTTCAACAAAGACTCGCTCCTTGAGGAACATGATGAGATGTTCCTGCATGATGGGGTCTGGCGTGTAGACGAGGGGGGCGAGGGCGGGATTGTTGTGGCCCAGGTTCTTGTTGAAGATGATTAGGAGGTCACAGATGGAAATGTATGCCTGTCACCGGGTTGGTGGAAACCATCGAGTGAGTGAGTGATTGATTGAATGGTTGGTTTGTTGGGTGAATAAAAGCTTAAGATTGAGCTGTCGCAAAAGAAATCTGAACACGTCAAAGTAGTATGAACGGTTTCTTTTTTTTTAGGTTTTTCATTTAGAAAAGGCTTAATGCGGTAATGTAAGCCGATTAAATTGTTTTCACTAGTTACGTGTTTGATATGATTTCTAAAGTTTAATTGTGAATCTATGGTGACGCCCAACAACTTTGAATTATCGTCTACCATTTCCAGAAGATTATTGTCCATAGATAAATCTTAAAATTTTTTATTATAATTAAAAGACATAAATAGCTATTGGAAATTTTATTTTTAACATCAATCCTTTTTTAGTTGCATTAAGTAAAAGTAAAATAAAATATCGGCTACAATAAGAAGAAATAAAATTAAATAAAGCTTTAAACATAAGGCAATCGGTTAGTCTTAATACCTACCTAAACCTGAGATCATATGAATGTCTTACTTTCTTGGCACCAGACTTTAACCAAATGGTTACAGACTTTAAGAATAGAAGGTAAATGGTATGGAGCAAAAGAAGAGACGAAAAAACTAGAGAAATCATTGAAACCAGATACGTACGTCAAATCAATTAATCAATCAATCTTGGTTTAGCGTCCAGAGACTCAGTTCCCCCGAGGTAGGTAGGACGTTAAATACTTGAAAAATTAAAAAAAAGAAGAATTACAAAAAAATGTTGAGAGCAAAAATATTTGCGGTTCAGGATTGAAAAATAAATTTAAAATTTTCAGAGATCATCTCGTCATTAGAGTTTCAGTAAAAAATGCAAACAAGTTTAGGATAACGTTTTTCACGCGTCGAAATTTCATTGAAAAATATTAAAATTTGCCCATGTTATGACCAAATGACCAATTTTGAAAACTTTGTGGAAACGAAAGGCTTCAAATGAAAGTTGCGTTGTAGGCCTACCTCGAAACTTTTTGCTGTTTTGAAGATAGCTCGAAGTGGAATTGAGCGACAATGTTGCGGCTGCTGACAACGATTAGAAACACGCTATTTCCACAACTTTTTCAAATAAGGGCTTTTTAATTTTAAGAATTTTATTTTCAATTAATTTATTAAAGTCGTATGGCGCGATTGTGCTGGCGATAACAATGTTTAACTTTTTTGTTATTGAAGAAAATTTTTAAAAACATATATAGCAAACGTTAGAGCTGTTATTTAAAAGTTTTCTAGCAAAATGTAAGCAAAATGTGTAAAATACAAAAAAGTATGCCACAGTGCGAACTGTAACATCATTGCTACTTCATCAACAAGCAGTAGCAACAACAAAGACGACAAAACAAACAAGAGCACAAACAACAACACACAGAACAGCAACGGCACTGACTTCTTCTTGAACAGAGTATTCATGATGTGAGAGGAGCAAGCACAGCTTCTCCATCAACCCCTTCAATCTCTTCCTCACTGACTTCAACGAATCCTGGCGCATTCATTCATACATTACTTTGTTCAACCATTCATCCATTCTGTTATCCTATCATCAATTCTAGCGTACATTTGGTCGGTTGTTTAATTGATCAATTATTTGTTCACTAGACAACTTTTTTATTAAATTTTCAACAATTATTCTTTTTAATTGATTTTTAAAAATGTTTAGACATAACAAGATATATATAAATATCATATATAATGTGAATGAATTATTACGTTGAACAATCGATTGATGGATGAATCATGGATTGTTTGATCGGTTGAATAATTGAATGAATAAATATTTAAATTAATGACTCGTGATTGACTGAATGAAGCTCCACCCACCTCATTAATATTTTGCTCGTTCAGGGATGCCAACTGCCAGAAGATGGAAAGGAAGGAGCAGGCGATGCCTTTGCAGAGTATCTGAATGATTGGAGGAGGCTTGCTTCAATCACTCAATCAATCAATCAATCAAGCGATCAATAAATCAATCAACTAACATCTTTAGGTGCATGATACTTCTCCTTGAAGATCTTGCTGAAAGACTCAACGGAGAGGTTGTTGTTCATGTTGTGGCAACTGTGGCGCGTATGTCAATCAATCAATCAACCAACCAACCAAAGCAAAAAATGGTTTGAAAAATTTTTTAAACTAAAAACATGATTTATTAAATATTTATATGAAACTGTTAATTGAGTGAATATTCAGTTGAAACAAACAACTGATCGATTGAATATATTTAGATGCAAGAACCAGCAGTCAACCTGTAGAATGCATGGACACGTTCCAAACTCTTAAACAGTGCAAAGGTGTCGTCTTCTGTTGGGTCTGAACCCTGTTGTTGTTGTTGTTGATGGTTAGATGGTTGGTTGGTTAGATGGTTGGTTGGTTGGTTAGACGGTTGGTTGCATGGTCGGTTGATTGATTAGTTGATTGGATGGTTGGTTAGATGATTGGTTAGTTAGATGGTTGGTTGGTTAGACGGTTGGTTGTATGGTCGGTTGGTTGATTGGATGGTTGGTTAGATGGTTGGTTGTATGGTCAGTTGGTTGGCTGATTGATTAGTTGGCTAGATGGTTGATTGACAGTTGGTTGACTTAATTGAAAAAGTTTAAAAACATGAGCAACAAAACAACTTCAGCAAATTGTGATGTGAATTAATTAGTACATATTTCTGTCAGTCATTTTTCAATGAAAGATGTTCGATGGATAGAGAAATAACAAAAGAATTTTAATCAATTGATCGAGTTGACCAACAAAACAAACAATCATGCAATCAACAACCAACCAATAAACTAACAGACCAATCAATTAATATACCAATCAACCCCCCAACCTACCAACCAACCAACCCTCCAACCAACCAACCCTCCAACCAATCAACCCACCAACCAACCAGCCAACCAACCAATCCACCAACCAACCAATTAACCAATTAACCAACCAATCAACCAATTAACCAACCAATCCAACCAACCCTCCAACCAATCAACCAACCAACCAACCTTATCAAAGAAGCTGGCACAGGCTTGGAAGTACCTACTGACGATCTTATCAATGAGAGTCATCCTAAAGACACTGCACTTGTTGCCTATCAAATACTCATCACTGCAGAATATCTCTAACACTTTCGAACAGTTGTTCAACACCTGGTACATGTGTGTGTGTGTGTGCGTGTGTACGTGCGTGATATCGTGGCGCGTGTGGGCGTGTCGTGTGCGTGTAACGTCGGATGCGGAAGATGTTTGTCTTTATCCTTTTTCAATCAATCAATCAATCAATCAATCAATCAATCAATCAATCAATCAAATCAATTATTTAATCAATCAATTAATTCCAATTAACATAGCTTAATTTTAGTAGCCTAGCGACGGCCACACATATTGTTTTAGCCAGGGTTGTCGGTGTCAAAATTTCCAACTCCAAGTTGAAAAAAAAAAAGTTCAAATTTTGCATCATGATTTTGACGAAAATATCACTACTAAATAAAAAAAACTTTAAAAAAAAACGCTTAAAATCAGTAAATGTAATTACCTTCCGTAATAAAATAGCTTTATATTTATGATTTAAAACATTTTGAAACAAAGTTATGTGATCTTATCCACATTATTAGCATTTATTTTCAGCGTTAAGGATGATCGCAGCAGGAATTTATCTTCTTAAAAATACGATCTTAAAAAACATTTTTAGAATAAAAAATTTTAAAAAATGTGAAACTCTTAGCACTTTAAACGGAGTCGGATTTATTAGGTAGGTGGTGGTGGTGGTGTGTGTGACGGAGATGATGATGAATAATAGTGGTGAGGCTTTTGATGATGATTATTGTGGGAAGGAAAAGATTGGTAACTCCAGCCCCTCAAAATATTCACACTCCGACTCAAAGACAAAAATTTCCAACTGCATCACTCTGGTTTCGTTCTGTTGGATCCCTCATCATCCTCCTCCTCCTCCTCCTCATCATCATCATTATCATCATCATTATCCCCCTTACCGATCTTTTCCTTCTCACAATAATCATTACCATCAAAAGCCTCACCACTGTTAATCATCATCATCTCTAACACCAACCCCACATACATAACCACCACATACATCACCCTCACATGCTTTACCACCACATTCATTACCCTCACATACATCACCACCATCTTGAAAAATATCAACACTCATCATCATCAACACTCACCTCAGGATCTGTTTGCTGCTCCACAATGGTGTCTATGTGGTTCAGAAAGATGTCAAGTTGCTGCGATGATGGTGGTGGTGATGATAGCGATAATGATGATGATGATGATGGTGATAACGAAGATGATGAAGGTGATGATAACGATAATGATGAAGATGATGATGATGGTGGTGATAAAATTGATAGTGATGATGGCAACGATTATGTTATGAATTGTAGAGCAGAATATGTTCACTAATGGCTGCTTCATAAAATAGAAGCCAAAGTTAAACATTGGAAATATATATTACGATGATGAAGGTGACGATGATGAAGATGACTATGATGATGATGGGGTCTGTGATATTGCTCGAATATCATCGCCACGTCACCAACAGATCATCATCCTCAACAACATCATCATCATCATCATCATCATCATCAACAACATCGTCATCATCATCATCATCACATTATCCTCACAACATGAAACCATCACCGTGACTATCGAAATCTTCATCATCATCATCATCATCATCGCGACATCCAGATGATCCTGATAATGATACTGACCTTTTCGTGTCTGCCAGTGGTGTAGATCTCAAGGTCGAAGTGCATGGGGATGTTCAGAAGGTTGCTCGTCTTCTCCGAGTGCATGGTGTACTGTGAGAGGGTGGTGGGTGGATGAGTGGGTGGATGAGTGGGCTGGCGAGCGAGTGAGTGATCTGATGGATGTCTAGAAATAATGGGTGAAGAAAGTGCACAACAGATAGTGAGAATGATTGATAAAAGATTGATTGAATAAATGGTTAATAAATTAATTAAATGAATGAATTAATGAATGATTGATTGTAAAATTGGTTAAAAGACATATTAGATAAGCAAACGTTCATGATATGATTTCTAGGGTGAACAAGTGAGTGAATGAAAACGAACGATGTTGTTGATGACTGATACTTGTGATAAGATATTGACGATCGAGTCGCTAGTGGCTGGACTAAAAGTTTGAAATGATTGCTGACTTTATGAGTGAAATGAAATAATAAAATAAACCTCAACCAATCAAACTTTTGGCCAACCAACCAATTAATCAACCAACCAATTAATCAACCAACCAATTAATCAACCAACCAACCAATCGGCCAGACAAGCAACTAATAAACTGGACAAGAAATAAATGGATCGATCGATGAACCAACTTTAGACAGAAGTTGAGGCAGAGCCACGATGAAGTGCTCCGTCATTCGAATTCGGTCCTCAGAGATGGCCTTCAGATCCTTCGTTCCAAGTTTACGCTGTCCTCTACCGACGGGCAGCTCTCCAGTTGAGGCCTGCTTCACACAGCACACCATCAACTCTATCAAACTTGTCTCTTGTTTGTCGTCCAGCACTTTAAAATTCATCATTGGTTGGTCAACTTATTTTAACTTTATTGATTGAATGAATGATTGATTGATTGATTAAATGAATGATTGACTAACTGATTGATTGATTAATTGATTGATTGATTAATTGATTGATTGACTGATTGATTGATTAGAAAATTGGTTAAAAGACAAATTAGATGAACAAACATCAAATCATCAATTAACAATCATTCAATCCCATCAATTCAACCCAACAATCCACACTCTTCTCAACCAACAATCCACACTCCATCCATCCATGCACAATCATCTCAATTCACACACCACCAATCCACACATCTCCACCACAAATTCACCCAACACTGCCTACAATCGCCCCCACCAATTCACACACCACCCGCCAACAACCCACACAGCACCATTGAAACGCAACTGACCATCGTCTTCCTTGGTCGGTTCGTCGAGCAGCAATCCAGTCATGCACTCCCAGTCCTTTAGCATTGGACACGAGTCCCACAAACTATCAATCAGATATGCTCCGTGTTCATGCAACTGTTCGTTATTTATTGATCATTTTACTTATTTGGCCGATTAGTTCAGCTGGTTGATGAGTTAGTCAAACATTCATTGAATGGTCCATAAAATAGACATTCGAGTTGTAAACCTCATCATCCAGTCAGTCAATTCCTCTTTAAATATTATTCAATTAACCAATCAATCATTTCCACCTACCTGCCAATCAATCAATCATCTCCACTTTGACAAATAATCCAGCCATAACCTTGACCCACAAACCAGCCAACCAATCAATCAATCAGCTAACCAACCAATTAATCAGCCAACCACTCAATCAATCAGCCAACCAACCAACCAATCAGCCAACCAACCAACCAATCGGCCAACCAACCAATCAATCAGCCAACCAACCAATCAATCAGCCAACCAACCAATCAATCAGCCAACCAACCAACCAATCACCTCGCTCTCGATGAAGAACAAAACAAGATCTCGCCAATAAGGAGCATTCTCACTAGACTTCTTTCCCTTCTTGTTCTTGGCATTTTGTAGAGATGAGTTGTTGAGTTGGTTGCTGGTAGTGAACAGTTTGGCTGTGAGGAACTCGCCAGCTGCCTGCGCCAGAGCTCGGTGAGAGGAGTACACCAACTCGTAGACATTCTCACAATCCTTGTCTTGCAAGATGCTTTCATTTGATCTTTAGCAGGCAAGTTGGTGATGTGGTTGATGTGCATAAGTATAAATATAATTATATGAAAAGGGATATATATAAGGAAGAAGATAGAGTTCTATCTATACATCAGCCTATAAAATCCAGACGCTTTTAATTAATATAAATGAATTTTAACGTTTTGAACAAAATATTCAAAACTTAAGCAAAAAACAATTAATGCAAAAACGTCAGAGTTTAAACGCGCACACACACACACACACACACACACACACACACACACACATATATATATATATACACACACACACACACACACACACATATATATATATATATATATATATAAAACAAACATATCTGGACAAACCCATAAATATCAAATAAATAAAATAATCAATCACCGCTAGAAGACTCAATTTTCAATTATTTAAAAAAAGTGATTTCAAATAAATGAACAAAATTGCATAAACGAAAAACAATCAGACAGGAGGCATCTGTGGTTGAAACTTTCAGAAGTGAATGGTTGACAGTTGCACCTAAGCCCATGCCAGTTTATTCAACAGGTGTAAATACAACTTATGAATATTAATGGACTTATGAATATCCAAAAACTAATGAATATTAATTACTCACTTGAATATGCTTATGACCAGTTTGAGGGCCTGAACACTGACGTCATACTCTTTATCCAGTGTCATCTCCACTATGCGATCCTGACAGGTAATTAAGAGTTGTCTTAAAATATTTATTTATAACATTAACATCTGCCATCCCATTAACATTTCATTAATATTCATTTCTATAATATATGTGTTAATGTATATATTGGAAACGCACTGTAACAATTGGTTTGAAGTCAGCCGCGTGTAGGCATAAATGAACATTTGTACGAACATTCTTATATGTCAGTTTTTTTTTGTATAATCTATGTATTACATATTAACAACGCTTGCTATGTGCCGTATGTATATATTTCATCTCGTTTCATTTCCATTTTCAAAATGTATTCATAATCAACACCATACAATAATAGGTGAATAAAAGTTATGAAGTTGAACATGCGGGCAACGGATAGGCTGCATTGCATGTCTTGTGGTGGCCACTGTTGGTGGATACGTGAATAGTTTATAAAAAGAAATAAATTTCACAAATTTTACGGAAATTTTAGAAACAATACGATGCCTAAGCTAGCAAAGCAATGAGGTGCTTGATGTTAATATTCTGCTTGAATATTAATGAGATGGTTGGTTGGTAGCTAAAAAAAACTGAAATATCAAAGTGAATGGTACCGCGAATGTGAATCTCTCAAAATGGAGCTAACGTGATCAGATGTAGAACGTAAAATTTCTGAAATTTTATTGTGAATACTAATTTTAACTGTTTTGTTAGCATTTGTTATTTTAGCATAACTCCTGCACCTTTGATTTTGTTTTGAGGTTGAATGAAAATGCCCTGCACTGCATTATTATTATAACCCCAGCATCGACATCAACCATCTCATCAATATTCAACCAAAACATTAACACAATCACCCAATGGCGGGTCTAGGAGACCAGTGCCCCGTTGTCAGCAGTGCTATTAAAAGTCAGTAAAACTCAGTTTTTAGTCAGGAAAACACTTCTGTTTTTAAGTACAAAATGCACTAAAAATTGTCGCAATAGACAGAAAAAGGCCGTCAGTCTAATTTTGGCCACCCAAGCGAACATTTGGGGTATTTCTTGGCTCCCCCAGTCAAATTTTGAAAGATTTTCAAATTTTGCCCCCCTGCCCAACAGCACTGCATTCATCTCACTAACATTCACAACTGATGCGATGAATAGTGAAAGGTTGACATACTTTGAATCGATTGGTGAATAGTTCTAACTTTGGAGCAAATTCTTCCGTATCGTACAATGGCTGCAAACACTTGAGACAACTCAATCTCACCTCACCCACCTATAGGTCAATGTTAACCAATTTATTTACATTTACAATCAAATGAATTTATTTACTTGCTGGAGATAGAAGTGAATGTATATATTGTTAATTATATGAACATGAATTCATCGATCGAGCAGTATGCACGCACAATTCAAGTTGCAAACATCTGCAGACATGTGACTTGAAAAGATTTTTGAAGTATAAAGAAATAAAGCATGGTGAGTGAGTGCAATAAGACCAACCCTATCGCAAAGTGTCCATCCAATATATTTAAGGTAGGAATCATCGAGGAACATGGTTGGATAACGTTTCATCCAAACTGCTATTTCATTGGTGCAAATAACTCTTATCTCTGGGCGAATATCTCTGATTGGTTGAATTGAATGGTTAGTTGATTGGTTGAATGGTTTGTTGGTTGGTTGGTTAGAAAAACAGGCAAACAATGAAATGGTAGCATGAACATGTGAGTAAACAATCAGTTGACCAAATTTTATTCAATAAGTTTGAACCGACCTGTATCTATGTACAAAAACTCCTTTGAATATGTACGTCAGCATGTGCCTAATCTCATCCAAATTATCTTCAGTCTATCAAAGTTTACCAAAAGTTATTAAAACAATTAACAAAACAATTAATAAATCAATCAATCACACAATCAACCAACCAATTAATCAATCACTCAAACAACCAATCAAACAATCAATCAATCAATCAATCAAACAAACAAACAAACAAACAACTAAAATTCAATCAATCATTCAAACCATCAACCAATTAATCAATCAACCAATTAATCAATCAACCAATTAATCAATCAATCAACCACCCAACTAATCAACCAATCAATCAACCACCCAACTAATCAACCACCCAACCAATCAATCAACTAACCTCTTTTTTCTTTTCAGTCAACAATTCCAAACGATCAGCTGCCTGTTTATTTTTGCTTTTCGACTGTTCAGCCTCCAACTGCCTCTGTGTGTGATCGAGGGCAATGCTCAAGTTCAAGGCCACATCAACCAATGCTGTCATCAGTTTCATTGCTGGGCGATGGTGATTGGTCGGATGGTTGTACGCGAGTTATTGCGAACATCGTGAAATGTATCGTATGCAAGAAATCGTGAATGGTCGAGTAAGGACAGACGAGTTGATGTGTGGTGTTGGTGGAGTTTGGTGACGATGCAGTTTATAAAAATTTAGAGATTCTGACAGGAAACATAATCAAGTCCGTATTTGTAGCGAAGAAACAAGTAAGTGACTGATAAGACTGCTCTGTAGTCAACTGAAACTCATTCCACCACTCTGATCAACGAAAACATGGCATCTCATTTTTACCATCATCATCATCAACATCATCACGGCCACCATCCCCACGATCATAATTATCATCACCATGCCGGACCACAGGGACTGACCAGCAAATGTGCTTGTGTGCCTGAAAGCTCGCACTTGCGAGTCAGTGAGGCCTGTGAGCAGCGAGATGATGTTGTCCATGAGGAACTGGTCGTAGATGATGCTGTACTGACACTGCTTCACCAACAAGCTGATGAAGTCGCAAAAGTTCACCTTGAACTTCTTCCACTGGGGGCCCGTCATGATCAGCGGGTAGTCCCCACTTTCCTAACAAATTACGAACATTTTTCTCAAAAGCAGTTACTGACCGATATAAACAATTTATTCATCATTCAACTGAGCAAAACTTTAAAAATTAATAAAAAAAACTATCCTGCCCACCCACCACCGCCACACATTCAACCAGCACATCACCACCCTGCACATCTCTACGAATGAACGAAGCACACATCACTAGGAACCTCGTCAAACTCCTCAGTCATCTTCCTAATGATCTCGGCATGTTCCATGGTGTTTTGCATGTGCAGGGTCACCTGACCTCTGCACCCCGAAGCGTGGATGAAGAATTGGATGAGTTCGAGGAGGTGTGTGTCCCTGTCACGCTTGTACGATTCGATCCATTCATCCACAACCGTCTGGTCGGCGGTTGGTTGATTGGTTGAGCGATTGTTGGCATGTTGATTGTAGATGTTGGTTGATTGATGCAGTGATGAACGGTTGATTAGAGACAATTATGAATTTATGACTAGTCAATTAAATAAATTGAATAAATGATCAACCTAGACTAACCTAACCAACCAACCAACCTACAGGCAAACAAACCAACCAGTTAACCCACCAACTAACCAACCAACCAACCAAACAAAAAACAAACAACCAACCAACCAGTTAAAAAACCAACCAAACAAACAATCAACCAACCAACCAGTTAAACAACCAACCAACCAGCCAGCCAGGCAACCAACATACCATTAAAGCAACTTGCCCCAGTTTGACAACGCTGAAGAGACTCCCCTCCCCGCCACCTAACGACGATTCCTCGTGATGGCGTTTGCTCATGTTGGCCACGGCAGCAGGCACTGCTTCTGCACGCTTGCTCGCATTTTTCGAACCCGGTTTGCGACCTCGTTTCGATTGGCTGCTGATGTTTGCCTGCCCGACACGTTGTGATCATTGTGCAAGCATTTTATATTCATAGTGACGTTTTTCTGATTGCCACCACCACCACCACCACCACCACCACCACCACCACCACCACCACCACTCAGTCGATCAACACATCACCGCCCATAGAAACAACGAAACTTGTTTGACATCTACAAATTGCTATCCATGAAATGAGCGAACCATGCCCGACACACAGGGTAGCTTAAATTGTTCCAACACGACCATGAAATAAATGTACAACAATGTGGCGCTCCTTATAACATTCAGAAAGAAATAAAACCCAAACATTTCAAAATAACTAAACGCCCAATCCACCATCAATCACATCAATCAGCCAGCATCAACCACATCAATCAGCCAGCATCACCAACCATATTGTTGGCAGTTTTTTTCTGCCTGCGAGGTTTTTTGGGCTCATCAACATCATTATCAGCATCGCTGTCCTTAGATTGGTCATCTACTGACCTGGTCAACAAAACATTCCACCAATAAAATTTCAACAATTTAGCCTCACTGCATCATGAATTTTCATAGTCAATTTTTCAAAATACATCAAAATTTTAAATATGTTTCAACACTCTTCATCACGTGAATTTAAAATATCGAATATTAAGAACATTTTCATGTGGTCGAAACTCTGACATGCAGCTAACGAATGTTACTTTCAACGAGACCTCACGGGAGAGCATCTCATATTACAGACACACACACACTTACATGCCCACGCATACATTTACATCAGAGTGGTGGACCACACAAAATAAATAATTCCTTTGGATCCCAGCTGCAAGTGGTTATATTTTGTCCATTATAACCCAGCAGAAATGTAGGAAGTGGTTTTGTTGACCGATTCGGTGAGGAAATGTTTATATGTGTTGGCCGCAGCATGATTTAAACTGCTTTCTGGCGGCGTATTTTTTCTGTGCTAGATGAGGCACTCGTAGACCCTACACTGTCAACCTCAGTGAACACTTTTTTGAGTCAAGTAAATTGATGTTTTTGTTGTTGTTGCTGTAAAATTTCAGTTTTTTAATGGAAAATCCAATACCACCACCTTTTCTTAGACTTCAATTTAAACCTTATATTTGCAGCCTTATGAATTAATTAATTTTTCAGTATGTTTTATTAGCCATAATTTTTGAAATCTGAATTACTTCTAATGGGAATATGAGATCATTTAAAAATTCACTTAATTTATATCATTTGGGCAACAAGTTTCAGGCTTTGGCGTGTAAAATACAAAAACGTTCGTTGTAATCAGTATTAACAAGATAGAAATCATCATTTACACCAGGAAGCATTTCCACCTGAGCAGTTAACACCAGCCAGCATTCACTGCAATGGCAGCATGCTCTTCAAATCAGATTTGGTTGAGGATAAATATTTACTATTAAATCCAACACGAAAAAAACATAGAGTGAATGAATAAAAATAATATATTGAAACAACAACACAACAAACAAAAATGTTGTTAGCATTATTATCAAATGCAAGCCAACCCATCTTCAGAGTGAGCATCATGCTGCTGTTGCTGCTGGTCCTTCTTCTTCTTGGCACTCATGTTTTGCAAACCCTGCATTGCCAACATCT
>NW_008705261.1:917645-924761 GCF_000326865.2 Helobdella robusta
GCATCTATCACTCGCATAAACCCCTCAAGAGATGCAGCACTTTTACACATTTCAGATAGAACATTCAATTCACGTAAAAGCACAAGTATCACTCTCCTAGCAAGCCTTGATTCTAATTATATTTTCATGTCTACCAGTGTCAAAAAGTTCATAAAAGTATGTTTCCCTGCCTACTTATGTTAAAGATACATAAAAGTATACTCCCCTGCTTGCAGTGCACGAGCATTACAACAGTTTCAGCATGAAAATATGAATCAGTCTCCTTATAAACATCTCCATTGTGAATAAAAATGTGCCTTCCATTTCATGCTAAACGTGCTAAGTTAGTTAATTACTAAACATATTTCTAAGTATATGTCAGATTAACATTCTAATTTCTATTATTATTAACAATAGCTAATGTTGTTCATCAAAATTCTATATATCTCCAATCTTAAGTTTATTTTTAGTTACACTCTTATTTCTTACTTGACTTACAAATATTTTAATATGCATAGGCAGAAAAGAATACTTTAACGTTACATTTCTTAATAGCGAATTGCAATGTAAACTTATTTATAATTTAACTAACTTATTTATAATTATGTCGTTTGTGGTTTGTATATGCAATTATGATTGAAATTTGATTCATTCAATCTCGTTTCAATGTCAATTGATTCATCACTAAATCATATTCATCTCTACTTTCATATATTTATTGAATTATTTTATTAAATCATTTTATTTATTTATTTATTAGAATATAAATATATTAATATAATACACTATAGTTTGTTTACACTGCATAGATGTTATTATTAATATACAGTATAAGGGTAATCATGAAGAATACGCCGTAACTCTGCCCACTTTTTGTTATGACATTGATATTCTGATAGATTAAACAAAGAAAAGTAAATAAAAATGTGAAGTATTTTCTTTATGACTGAGGCAATGAAAAGCTGTGGTTTCGAAATTTATCCATGCTCAAGTTTCATAGAATCAGAGGGGATGATTACTTTATTTGAAATGATAACTTATATCCAGATCTAAAATTATGTACGGAATCCATAACTAGAGGACACGATAAACAGTTAAATATGGTTAGAACAAACTTGAGTAAATATGCATTTGTTAACAGAACTATACCCATATGGAATTCTTTACCACAGGAAATTGTGGGTGCAAAATCCGTAAATCAACTTAAAGTTCTGTTTGACAAGTTCACTATTGAGTTTGAGATGAGGTACGAATGGCGTGCAAATTATCCAGTTTGATTGATATTTGGGTTGGCATGTGAGTATGAGTGTGATATGCTTGAGACATGTGTGTGTGTCTGTGTATTACTTTTAATATTACTTGAACAATTTATGCTTCATTTAATACACTAATTTTTGGGGCTTTGGGCTTATGAGATGTACATCTGCGCCCATTAAATTTTTTTCTGTTATGTTATTCAAATAAATTTAGCTGGTGTCAGGAAGAGGAATTGTTGGCGCAATTTTGAGTTTTTATAAATGCGGACATGGGATGGAGATGTCGCCCAAAAAAACTAGAAGGAAGGGGGGTTTGGAGATGTTTCAACAACAATTGTAGGACAACATTGTCAATCAGGCATGGGAGTTTTTTTAGAGAAGTAAATTTCCGATTGAAAAATGTGTCACGGTGAATGTATTTTTATATAAATTGATATTGATTAAAAAATATAAATTATGGCTAAATTAAATAATGAGAGTATTTTTTTTATATGACGTTCTATTGGGCTATAAACGACATACAGCAGACAACTGTATCCACACTTTTGCAGATATTGCAATAGTTGATTGATTCAATTTTTGCAAAGGTGGTGCTCTTCATGGATGGCTGCTCAACCTATGCAAATCGGGGGTTATGGTCACATAGTTCAGATTGTGTGATCAGCAGTTCAAGGAGAACTCGACATGGTGCTGCAAGACCTGTTCACCAAAGATGGGTTTTTGGTGGAATTGACCAGGACACCAATGATGCATTCCTAGCTGAAGTTGAGAGAAGAGATGCCGCGACGTTGTACCCTAAATTCAACGTCATATTTTGCCTGGTAAATTAAATTTCATGAATCAAATCTGAAATAATGTTTCAAGTTCATTATGCTTGTTTAACAGGTACTACAATATGATCTGATGAGTGGAGAGCGTACAATGCCATTGGTAATACTGGCTACCAACAAGGCACTGTCAACCATTCAAGGACATTTTAGGCTCCTAGTGGTGTACACACGAATAACATGGAAAATCTTTGGAGGTGTGCCAAAGACAAGTTCAAAAGAATGAAAGGAACATGTGAAAACCACTTGTCTTCCTATTTGGATGAATTTATATGGCATAGGAGCAGTTGCCAGGAAGGGAGATAAGTTCGAAAGGACGCTCACTCTTCTTTTATGAGGACATTTTATTCAGTTTGAGAAATGTACCAACAAAAGGCTTTTTTCAGAGCCACCCAAGGGACGATCGTTAAGCTACAAAGAGCTTAAAATGAAATATAAAATAATAACAAAAAGTCATTGTTATTCCTTATACAACCTTTATATTATAACTTTCTAAGAGTATGTAAAATTATTCAATTCATTTAGTATATCTATATAAAACTATAAAAACTGTTAAAAGAATGGATCTGTGTGCTGTCATTAGATTTTTAAATGTAGAAATTTTCAATTGGAATCATTGAAATCATTTAATTAAAGGAAAGATTAATTTATTATTTAATAAAAAGCTGTTTTACAAAATTATAATTTAATTCATATAAATTTTAAAATCTAATTTCACTTTTAAAGCTTTACATCTTTTCATCAGTCTATTCTACTACATTCTACTATTTAGTTACTTTTTTGATTGTCACTTAATTACAAATGCATAGAAATAGAAACTGTTACTAAATTTTAGTAACAGTTTCTATTTCTATGCATTTGTAATTAAGTGATAATCAAAAAAAGTGGGCAGAGCTTAAAAGCGTATTCTCAATGATTACCCAGTATAAGTATATTATTAATTAAATATTCATAACAACAATAACAGGAATTAAAATAAAATAATTTGTTTATTATTTGAGGAAAACAAGAGATAAAAAAAAAATCAGCCGTTTAAAAATTAATTATGAAGTGTGAACCCACTTTTTTCACCACGATCGACGACCAAAAAATGAGAAAGAAAGATTATTTAATTTAATTAATTTACACAAATAAAAATCCAATAACGAGTTCGAGGATCAGAAATGTTTATATCATAAATAAGCAATAATGAACGGCGGGAGTTGTAAAAAAACTCAAAAGTATGGCCAACCGAGTCGATTTAACAGTAAAATTAATATGTAGAAACATATTAAAGTTTATGTGTTTCTTATTCTGTATATGCAGTATATAACTTAGAATACATAACATACTTAGACATAAAAAAGACCGTTAAAACAATACAATACGGTACCCTACTCATAATTTAAAAAAAAAATAATGAAAAGAAAATCAACAAATATTTGTAGAGAAAAATATGAGAAATTAATTTAAATTTTAAATAAAGCTATTTTATAAAAAATTAACTTCTCTAGTATTGTCTAAATTACAAAATTTAACAAAACAATTATATAAAATTTCTATCAACGACATGGACTAAATGCGTCATATATATATATATATATATATATATATATATATATATATATTTCATTTTTAATATTTAATTTATATATATATATACATATATATATATAATTGGACATGGACTAAATGCGTAACATTAGAACCCCCTGAACGCATTACCGCAGATACCAAACGAAGTTGATAGTCTTTCCAACAGGATTTGATGATCCACAGTGTCAAACGCAGCACATACATCAAGAAGTGCAAGCAGTGCATGTCTCCAGCTTCAACCGCGTCACAGACATCCGAAACCACCTTCAGAATCGCCGTCTCGGTTGAATGTGCTCGACGAAAGCCTGATTGAACCTTCGGGAGCGATGAGTTGCTGTTCAAGTAGGCGAGGAGCCTACTTGAACAGCAACTTGAACAGCAACTGACGAGCGATTATCCGTTCGATGATTTTGGAAATGAAAGTGAGGTTTGAAATAAGCCTGTAGTTGGCCGCGACATTACTTGCCAAACCTGGTTTTTTCAACAGCGGTTTCACCAGAGCGATCTTTTGGGACCTGGATAGTATTGCAGTTTCTAGACTTTTATTAACCATGTACTGCAAAAACGGCAAAAGTGTTTTGACAAACTCCTTCATGAATCTATCCAATCAAGATCGGATCAAGGCGCAAGACTTACTGGAAGAAAAAAGAATTAATTTTTTTTAGATCCTCTTGTGAAATGCTCTCAAACTGAAGAAAAGCGCTATCAGTCGATCTGAACACAGGAGCATCACTTCCATTAGCAAACGGTTCAGACTTTGATTTCATGTATGTCAGAAACTGTTGTGCTGAAATAGATGGAGCCACTGAGCTGGCAATTTTTTTCCAACAAATGATGACAAAACACTCCACAATCTTTTCGGTTCATTTGCGTTAGAAATTATAAGCGACTGATAATAATTTGTAACCTTTGATAAATATAACTTATGCTTTTCCTCAATTGCTAATCTCCAACGGATTAGATGGGCATTGTTTTTTGTCAGCCGATAAATTCTTTCCAACTTTCGTGTAGAACGTTTTATGCTGTGGCAGTCTACTTCGAAACTACAAGAGTATTGATCGTGAAGCGCTGTCTGTGATCCTGGGGTTTACTTACATTGTAATGTGGAGGAGCTTTTCGATTTATATGACTCAACTCTTAGACAAATTTATGTGTCGGAGAATCAATGTGCTGAACGCAACCAAATGTCGACAACAAAGATTTGAAAGATGATGCATGCACGTTTCAAGTCGCCCAGAATGACGATTTGTCCATTAGACTGAGAGAGGAGTTCAAGTAGTTGACGAAACTCCATAAAATAACTATTCGTTGCTAGCGATGACCCCGGTCTGTATATTGCGATTACCACAATATTGACGGAACGAGCCGGACACGTCGATACACGCAGATACTCAAAAGTTTCAACATATTCAAATTAATACACAGATATATAAAATGAGGTTTAGAAAATATTTAAAAATAATACACTACACATACATATATACCGACAAATAAAATGGGGTTGAGAAATAGTTCAAAAATATTTTTTTAAATATATACAAAAGATAAAATTGTAAAAAGTATTACTCAATAATTATTCTAAATTATAATTGGTTTTCCAATATTAAAAATTTCATGTGTTTAGTGAACAGATTTAAGTTATAGAACAATTTGAATTTTACGGGTAAATTATTCCACAAAGAAACCCCTATGGAAAAAATGGAAGACTTTAATATCATCAATCTAGGATAAGGCTTTTGATGATCTTATAGTTGCCTCATGTTTTTATAATTAAGACATGGAGTTCGAAAAAAATTTAAAATGTTTTGAGGTAATAATTTATTATGAACTTTAATACATAAATTTGAATGAGAAAAGTTTAAAAATTGGATTCAAATTAACAATTTTTTATTTTATAAAATATTGAGAAATTGTTCTCCTTTTCTTGTTAAAAAAAGGCATCTTATAAAATAATTATATGCAAAGTGTAAATGATTTAGATGAGAAAATGCGCTATTTCTCCATAAAATTATGCCATAAGTCAGATATGGATATATTAAGCTGAAATAAATTATTTAGTGATATCTAAAGTTAGTTTATATCTTTTTTTGAAAAGCATTCTAGTTATTTTGGAAATTTTGCTTGCTTTATGGACTATATGATCTAGCCAGGACAAATTGTCAGTTAACAAAAACCCTAGAAATTTATTTACCGGACTCTCTGGCATTATTACACGGATATATATAATATACATAATCATACATGGATATATATATATATATATATATATATATATAGTATATCCATGCATTATTATTAATAAATATGTCAGTTTTAATGCTATTATTTACAATTTTAGACCCAAATATCATAAAATATGTTTTTTTTAATAATTTATAGATAGATGATGCAAATTAAACCAATTATGAATTTTGGTTAAGTCGTTATTCATCCTACTATAACTTCTTCTATGGTCTTCAACAAACTACTACTTTTGGACAAGTCGTTAACAAATATAATAAATAATATATATATATATATATATATATATATATATATATATATATATATCACATAACAAAAATAAATATAACGGCCTTCGCTCACTTTTAACGGCTGAACAAGAAGCATACTTTTAGAGGGGATTTGGAGAATGATTTTTTTATCATTCGAGTCAAAAGTTACCATCATATATTTACTAATTTCGAAATATTGCTTTTATTTAAAATGTTAAAATTTTAATTTTTTAATTGTTATTCAATGGGGTAATTAATTATTTATATTTGGTATAAATTTAAAAAAATAAAATTGACATTACCGAAAATAATTAAAAGTTGAAGAAATTGAGGTTCTTTCCATATCCTTGCTTCAACCCATTAGAAAGTGTTGTATATTGGTATATAGGCCTCCCTTTAATTAATATATATACCGGTTTGGCTGTCCATGGAAATCATGTTAAGGAGTTTCATTTCATGTCCACACAAGCTCCGTTTATACTGGCGTAGGCTGCCGGCAGGTTTGGTGATTTTTTTTATTTAAAAATAAATCGAGTTATGATTATGAAATGTTTTTTATTTGTTTTTTGATCGTTTTAAAATAAAACTAACTGTTATATAATGACACAGAGGTACGCAAAAATTGTACTGTAGAAAAATTTCGAGGTGCGTGAAGTTAGCCGAGAATTTCACAGCCACGGATTATAATATAAATCTTTTTAAATAATAAAACTCAAATAACTTACCATTGTAACCATTGTAATAACCTATGTAAGCCTATGTAATAGCCTGTTAAATTTTCATGGTTATTAACTTCATCTGTGTATGTATATATTTCAAAAATTCAACACTACTTTCAACATTGTTCAACTTTTTTATATTTCTTTTTAATTTATTAATTTCAGAGAAATTAGACATTTTATTGTTTTTTAAAAATTTTTATTAAATTTGCAAATAGCTATAATTAAATAATATTAAATTTATTTAATACAATTTTTTGAAAAA
>NW_008705261.1:924966-949966 GCF_000326865.2 Helobdella robusta
CGTTAACAACAGCCTGTAACCAAAATATATATATATTTATAAATATTTATGTATGTATATATATATATATATATATATATATATATATATATATATATAATATGTACATTTGGTGAAAGTTTAGAAAAAATCTGAAGGTCTGATTTTGTCAAAAAACTCTTCATGTTTAGTGCTAATGACCATATAAACGGTTTTTTTATAAACAAAAACTTAATTAATCATCTAGGGCCTGTCAAAATTTCAATCAATCAATCCTTGTTTACAGTTTCCATCCGTTTTGGGTCAGACTTTTTTATTTTATTCATCAGCTTCTGTCTCAAAGTCGATCTATCCATTGGATCTCCCTGTCAGGATCTGTTCTGGTAACCACCTATTGAAATGCACAACTGTCTTCTCAATGACTTTTTCAATAACTTTCAGGGGGTGTTCCAGAAGACGTATACCCCGATATGAGGAGCATTTCAGTGGGTCTTTTTTTCCTTTATATATTGGCACAGTTGTGTTACTGTTCAAATCTACTGGTTATATCGATTTACTCCACATCTCCTGACAGATGTGTAAGAGGGCTTGGAAGCCTGCCCCACCAGATGCTTGATGATGTCATTTGTAAGTCCAGATGGACCAGCCGCTTTACCCCCTTCATTGTCTTCAGTGCATCTGTAAGCTCCTCAGCTGTGATGCCATCAATCGGTCCTTCCACTGGATGTGCCTCAAAGTCCATTCAAATAGGGTTTGTTTCATTCAATAACTGATCGAAGTTATCCTTCCAGTGATCCTTCACTTCACTCTGCAAGGTTATTATGGTGCCTTTATTATTCTTTATTGCACCGTCTCGTTCCACCACCAAGTTTCGTGGTTGTGCTGGCGTTTTGGTTCAGATTTTCCACATACAGCTGTTGCAGCGTTCACTAAGGTGTTCTGAAAAGACTTCCAGTTTATGTCAATCTTCTTCAAACGATTCAGCTGTGCCGATACCAATTTCTCGAATTTTTCCCTGAACATGAAGTTCTTCAGTTTCCAAGTCTTTATTTTAGTAGGCATTCGATCAATCACAGGGCGTGATTGTTCCATGATCATATCGGCTACCGACAATCAGTGTTGAGAAAAGCATGCTTTGTCTGGAATGACTTTGGCATTTCTGAATAGTCGTCTGTGGTGTTGTCTGACTACAATAAAGTCAATTTTTGTGCATGACATTCCGCTTTTATATATGATCAAATGTTTTGCCCTCTTCTTGAAGTAGATGTTCAAAAAGGAGAGTTCATGGTTTTCAGCAAATTCCAGAATCCGTACACCGTCTTCGTTTTGAGAGCCGTAGCCAAAGCCTCCAGTGACACCGTGGAACCCATTTGCTTTATCTCCAACATGGCCGTTGAGGTTGTCACATATCAATGGTATCTCTGATGATGGTGTTTTCCTGATGGCACCTGAGAGTGTGTTCCAGAAGTCATTCTTGGGGTCTTCAGATTTACTGGTCTGTGGTGCATATGCAGAGAAAACAGTCAGAACCTGTTTTCCCATTCTGAGTTTAATCAGCATTAGAGGTAAACTGATTCGAGTCACCTCCAGTACATTTTGTGCCAGTGATTCCCGTATGAAGATTCCCACTCCATTTTGGGCTGTCTTTTGGCCATTCCAGAACAAATTATAACTCTCAATGAGAGAGACACCATTTGATTCCCATCTTCTTTCCCCTGTCAAAATTTTGAGGTTTATTAATCACAAATCCATGAATGTACGGTGCAAATTGTATCAATTTCTGAAGCGTAGTTATTTTTGTAAAAATTTTTCAAAGATTTAGTGCAAAACATTTGGAAAATTGTTTTTACTGAATACAAACAAAAACACACGTTTAGACGACATTTTCCCCGAGATCGGGGGTTGCCGTTTGGCTACCTATAATGAAACCGAAATACCCCTCGACGCCATCCACATCTGTCACTCGCCTCAGTATCACGCAACCCCGCTTTCACCCTGTCCTTCTCCACCTGCTCTCTCCATCCCAATCGCGGACGGCCCCTTCCTACCACTCCTTCAACCTCGAACTCGTCCTTGCGTCTGTCCTATTAATCACACCATGAACACATTTCTTACATTTGAACGTGCCTTCCACCTTTTTCAGTGCCCCACTCACACCACTACATCTCTTATGCACCCATTTCTGACATCCTATACACAATACCGAGTTAGCCTTCTCTCTCCTGTCACATACCCCACAGGGGTCTTTTTTACTTATCACTCGCTCCCCACCTTCCCCACTCACCATTACCTTCGTCTTACCAATATTAACTTTTAACCCTTTCTTTTCAATAACACTTTTCCATCTGTCTAATTTTAACTGCAATTCTTCCATGCTATTAGCCATCAAGACTAAATCATCTGCATACAAAATCTCAAATAACAACCCCTCCATTATGTTTCCACACACAACATCCATCACAATTGCAAACAGAAATGGTGATAACACTGATCCTTGATGCACTCCTACCTTAACACTAAAAGCGTCCGACATCCCCCTTCCAACCCTCACCTTTGTTTTTGCCCCTTCATACAGCTGCATCACAGCTTTAACAAATCTCTCATTCACTCCTTTCTTCTTCAACGCCCATTCAATGACCTTCCTCGGTACTCGATCAAAAGCCTTTACTAGATCCACAAAACACATGTACAATCTTCGTTTCTTCTTTCTATAATTCTCCTGCAACATTCTCACCATGAACAACGCATCCACCGTTCCCCTACCAGGCATAAACCCACACTGCATTTCATTAACTGTCACCATATTTCTCAACCTCCTCTCAAGCACCCTCTCCACTACCTTCATTCCGTGCTCTAGCAATTTCACACCCCTATATGATCCACAATCTCTCACATCTCCTTTGCCCTTATACAACGGCACCAACACACTGTGTCACCAATCCTCAGGTATACCTTCATCATCAAACATACTGTTAGCAATTCTCATCATAACTTCAATTCCTATCACCCCACTCGCTTTTATATGTTCTGACGCCACTTCCGAAACCCCTGTCGCCTTACCTAGTTTCATTTCTCTAACTGCTTTCTCTACTTCCTCCATCGTCACCTTCTCTATAGGTCCGTGTGTGACCGCGGATTCCACATCTCCATCTCACTCATTCTCTTCATTCATCAACCTTTCCATATGAGCTATCCACACCTGAGCTTTTTCCTCCTCATCTATGCACAACTTGCCAGATCCATCCCAAACACATCCATTCCCTATAACATCTTTCCTATCCCTCATTGACTGCTTTACTACTTTGAACATTTTCCTCGAACTCACATCAAATTCCATTTCCTTCATTAACCTGTCTGATGCTTTCGTCATTGCAGTTGCCACTGCCTGTTTTGCAACCTTCTTAGCCTTCCTATACTCAGACTCCGCTTCCTCCGTCATGTCCCTTCTCCATACCCTAAAGCTCTCCTTCTTGACCTCCAAAACCCTTCTTATATCTTCATCCCACCACCACGTCTCACCATGCCTACACTTTCCTTTCGTCCATCCACATACTTTATCTGCCGTAGCCAACACACAGTCCCTGTATCTCTCCCAAACATCTCCATCCTTACCACTCTCCCAATTTTCAGCCACCTTCACTTCAAATGCCTTCCTCACCTCTGCATCCTGCAACTTCCATGTCTTTCTCTTTGTCACAAACTTATCCTTCTTCCTCCTCCCCATTTCTTTTGATGTCACATCCATCACAACCATACTATGCTGCAGCATACCAGGTATCGCCTTCACATTCTTCACATACTTCCTATGTTTGGCCCTCACCAATATATAGTCTATCATTGACCTATGCTCTCCTGACCTATATGTAATCAATTGCGCTGGTTTCCTTGTAAACCAGGTATTCCCCACCATCATGCTATGTGCATCCGCCAACTCCAACACTCTACGCCCTTCCTCATTCCGTATACCATATCCCCACCCCCCATGTACACCTTCATATCCGTCTGCATCCGCCCCCACATGACCATTCAAATCACCCAACAACACCACAAACTCATCCAACCCCGCTTGCCCAATCTCGTCAGAAACATCATCATAAAACCTATCCTTCTCCTCTTCTTTCCTACTTTGTTGCGGAGCATATCCTGATATCACCCTCACTATTACTTTTCCAAACACCATCACCACCACAATTACACCATTGCTTCTCCGCCTCACTTCCAACACCTTCTCCACCAACTCTTCTCTTACCATCACACCAACTCCTCCCGTACCATCATCCCCCTTCCACCACAACTTATATCTTCCACCTTTAGCGCGCACAAACCTTGTACCCTCACCCTTCCATCTGATCTCCTGTAATGCAGCCACGTCAACCATTCTCCTCTGCAGCTCCTCCACCACTTCCAAACTTCTTCCTGTCAACGTGCCTACATTCCAGGTACCAAACCTCCAACCCCTTGGCCCTTGGTCTACAAGTAGTCCTTCCATCTATAGTGCCTTGCACCGCCACACTATAGAGTGGGGTGCCAGTAGCCAGACCATCCACAACCCCATGGACTGGGTCTCCGGAGATTCTTCGCACCCTCTTCTGCCGGATACTGAGGGCCATTGTTATTTCCGTCATCATAAGTATTATTTTTTGGCTAGTTTTTACGCAGGACGCCCTTCATTACGCAACCACAGTTATAAGTGGTGGGCCTAACCTTTGATGATCCAACATCACTCACAAGGCAGTGAGGGTCAGTTTAATGTCATAACCAGGACATCTGAATACAAATTTAACTAATCATCTAAAGTGTGTCAGTTTTCAAGATTGGTATAATAATGGTATTATGAATATAGGGTTGAAATTTGAATTAATTCTGAAGTGTTTTTTTTGTAAATAAACTTTAAATTTATTCTAGCTAAGGGTTTTTTCAGCCAAGAATTCAGTATGAGAGTTAAATGATAAAACCCAATTAACTCACAAAGTAATAATCAAAGGCCTGTTAAATTTTCAGGGTTTATTAAAAGCTTATACATTTGGCAAAAATCCATGTGTGTACTGTGCAGATTGGATCAATCTCTGATGCTTAGTTTTTTTTGTATAATATTTTCAAATATTTAATTCAAAGAACATGGAAAATAGTTTTTACTGGATAAATATTTAACTAATCATCTAGGGCATATCAATTTTCAAGGTTGTTACAGTTTTGGCTCTGTCTAAACTAAACTAAATGTCTACAAAAGAGAACATTAAAAAATTGATGTTATGTTGGTAAAACAAAATGCTTTTTTTTAATTGAATTTATCAGTTTTTAATGTTTTTAAAACATAAATAGGGGTTTTAACGTAGGGGTTTTAATGAAACGTATATTTGTTTTGCTCTGTCTGAATGTTTATAGATTTTTGTCTTTTAACTTCAAGTTTTTTCTAGTTTTCCCAGTCACTGTTTTTCATCTATTGTTCTTACAAATACATTTTTTTTTATTATTATTATTATTATTGACTCATATTGCACGTTTAAAACCTACAGTTATGGACAATGTACCTGAAAAGGACAACTTACTAATCAGATTTGGTGTGATATCTGATCTTCATTATGCTGATCATGATCCTCATCCAAACTTTGAAAAGACTTATTTAAGACACTATAGGAGATCATTACAATTTTTGCAAAATGCTGTGAAAGCCTGGGAATTAGATAAAGTTGGTTTTGTCATTGATCTGGGTGACGTCATCGATGGCAAAAATGTTGCCATTAAACAAAGCTTGCAAGCTTTTGAAAAAATTTTGAATGTTTACAAAAGCCTAAATGTTCCTGATTTGCATGTTGTTGGAAATCATGAATTGTATAATTTTTCAAGATCAGATTTATTGAAAATGAATGCCTTCCAATGCAAACATTCTTGTTTAAATGGGTTTAATAATTTTGACAATAGTGGTTTTATGTATTATTGTTATGAACCGCATCCGAGTGTTAAATGTATTGTACTTGATATGTATGAAATTAGTTTACTTGGGAATGACGTGAACTCACCTGAATACAAACAAGCACTCGGCATTCTTTCAATCAACCCCAATCAAGATTTGAATTCTGCTTTTGGATTGGAGGGTACAGATGAAAGATTTGTCAAGTACAATGGAGGTATATCAAAGGCACAACTTCAGTGGCTGGACGTGGTGCTAGAAGATTCTGAAAAGAAAAAACAAATGGTCATTATGTTTGGTCATTGTCCCTTGCAAAGTAATTATCCTATGACGTTGTGCTGGAATTATGATGAAATATTAGCAGTGATGCATCAACACAAATGTGTTCAGGCATATTGTTGTGGACATGCTCATGAATACTATTACACGATGGACTCCAAAGGAATACATCATCTTACTCTTCCTGGAGTTATTAAGCTGCCCACTGAAATTTCTAGCGGTCATTTAACAGTAGATGTTTACAACGACAAATTGGTTGTCTATAATTTAGGAAATTTGCTAGGCAATTCTCATGATGGGCAAATAGTGTTGCCATTTTAATGTATATTATCTATATAGGCTTTAACTTTTAAACAACTTTTTCTACTGTTGAATTTGTATTTATTATACCTAATTTTTGCTGGCATTTCAATTGAATTTCTGTGATATGTAGCTTATTAAATATTGAAACATTTTGTTTCATTTGAATATAATCAACTTAACGTATTAGCACGAACACGATGATATTTGTACAGTAGTTATGTTAATAACACTTCTACATCTAGTTGTGGTGGTTTGTCTGACTTTAATTGGTCTTTTCCATTTTGAAAGTTTTAATTTGCATTGTTAACATTAGTGAAGTTTTCCTTGCGACCATTTCTTCATCTATAAAATGAGGCTGTCATTTTAAATGAAAATGATTTTTATACTCTAAAAACTCCTTACTCTGACCCCGGAAAGTTTTAAGAATTTTCATTTTAAAAATATCTTTAGATCATGTTTTGTGTGTGTGTGTGTTTAACACTAAAATAAATGTTACTAAGTGATTAAAATCACAATTTTTTTTCAGAGTGTTTTAAAAATTATTATACAAGTAATTTTACCGAGAAAAACAATTACATTGACTGGTTTTAACTGTTTTTTTTAAGTATTTACCATTTAGTAGTGGCGTAGTAAATGTATGATGTAAATAGTGTAAAAAGTAAATGTATGATGCTAAAGTTGGACAATTTTTCTGATAATCGGAGCTCGCAGTTGGAAAGTTATCGATCAAAGAGTGTGGGTCAAAAAATTATAAAGAATTATATTCGAATAAATTTAAGGATTTATGTCCGTAGCATTGTTATACAAACTACATGTTGAGTTAATTTATTTAATTCGAAATTTGGTGTTTTCAGCTCTGATTTTCAAAAAAATATTCTTACTTTTACTGTTGTTATTTAACAAAAAAGTCTCTGTTCATTTTTTACGAAATGAAGCCTTTTTCTTTATGTCTGTTTGAAAAATTTTATTAAATTGTATAATGACGAACAGAAATTTTAATTGATTTTCACAGTTAAAATAGAATTATTGAAAGGAAAATATATCTCATATATGTCCTGGCTATAATAGAATTTGTTCATTGTGTTTGGCCACCGCACCAAAAACATATAAATATTGTTCGTTGAGCATTATTAACATAAATACGGTCGGATATCCGTTTAAAAAATTTGTTGGTTCCAAGGAAAAGAATTTGTTCGTGAAAAATTCTCTTGTCAAAAAGGTTTTTAAAAGCAAGAAAATAAAATTTTTTTAAGTGAAATTTGTTTTTTGTTCCATACAACGATGATTCCGATTCCATTAAAATTAAGGTAAAAATCGCAAAAGTTGCAAGAACAATAGAACAAGAAACAATAAATATGGTTCTAAAAAATTAAAGGAGTAAAAAAACACCGCTCACATGTCAATCGAAACATATACATACACAAACATATATATATGTGTATATATATATATGTTGGTAATAGACCATAATTCTTACAATATTCTATAAATTCTACCGAATGTTTGGCGTTAATATGTTTGTAGTTCGTTTTTTCAATTTTTCTCACTAAAGTTTATGCATTTCTTGAGATCATCTTTTATACCGTGTGCACAAACATTAAAATGTATAATAATAACCTTGATTATAGAATAGTTAAATCAATTGAATTTTCATTATTATGAAGATAAGCGTATCAATTACTTGAACACTAAAATTGTACTGTATGAAGGTCACTCCTATATATATAATATTTGTTTTCGTGATGGTGAATATTTTATTCAAAGTAAATAGGATGTTAAATAACTGAACAGAAAATATTAATAAAATTTAGAAATTGAAAATTTTGAAAAATATGGAAACTAAAAATTGATTGATTACTTGATTGATTTTTTTATTATTTGATTGATTGCTTGTTATATAGTTTATTTGGTACATTTTAAAGATTAAATTAAAATTTTGATTGATTTTTTGGGCAGAATAATTTTTCATTTTGGTACGTTATCTCATAATTTTATCGTTAATTCTGTTTATCAATTCGATAGGTTCGAGTGCTTGCTATTTAAATGTTTTCAATAGTTTTTGTTTATTAAATTTTTTTTATGTTATTTCGTTCTATTTTATTATATTTGTACATCTTCATAATTGTTTGTTTTGCAAATTTGGGTTGAACCCGGTTGACTCTTTAGAAATTGGATTATATAAATTTGATTGATTGACCGATTGATTACTTTTTCATTGTTTTTACGGCTTGTAATTGTCGTTGGCAATACATATAGAATGAAACACATAGGCCTTTGTTTTATGAAAAACATCTCTGAGAGTTGTAAGAGGTAATTAGCATATGTGCGGCTAGTAACTAGCATATTATATATACGTTTCATTAAGTTACCGGAAGCAATTATTATAATGAGAGATACTCGATAGGGCAATTCTAGTTAAAAATTTCATAGTATACGCTCGATACGTAGAATTAAGTTTACGTAGATTTTTTTATAAAACTTTTAAATACATGCATAGACCTGTATAATTATGCCACGTTCATTTTTTTCCCATTTTAATGTTTAAATTATAAAGAACACTTTTTTATAAATCATTTTAGAAATTGTTTTTAACCGTTTCATAATGTTTCATCTATGTATTTTCGTACACCGCTTTAATCTCAAACCCGTATATATACACTCTGTGACGAGACGAACGTTTCATTCGTTCCGAAATTTCTCGAGGGCGTCTTTTTATGTGGTGTGTTTGTTTCATTTTAAGTTTTATGATTTCTGTCCTGCTTTTTAATTTTTAAAGTTAAACTTTGTTAGACGACTTCTAGTTTGGTTTATTTATTAATTTTATAATAATTATATTTGTTATAGAATTATTATAATAATTATATATTATTTAAATATTTATTAACTATTATTAAGTTAATTTTTTTAAGTTAACTTAAAAGTCTTAAGTAATTAAAAATGAAAGTTACTCTAAGAGTAACTTTTTATGTTGTAATTTATAACATCAAAACAAAAGAAAAGACCTTTGTGGCATTCTGTCATTTTTTAAAATTTAAGTTAGGGCTAGATTTGGTTTGGTGAAGTTTCTAATATCATTTAGTTTAGTCAATAATAAGTCAATTATTATTGTAGTACAAAAATGTTCTTGACATTTTTTTCAGAAAATTAGTAAAATTTAATTAAAATAATAGCCTTTTTTATAGGTAAACTTTTTTACCAATTGGGAAACGATTTGAAAATTAGAAAAAACATGAATATTTATTTTTATTAGATTAGCATTAGATTAGTTATTAGTATTAGTTGAAAGATTAAACAGTCGAGTTGTATTAGCATTGCAGTTTGCAGGTAGATCTACTAATAAACAATGCAGCTAGCCCTCTATTTAACAAGTTGAAACATTTAGTAGGAGGTGTTTTATATGACGCGATATGATGTATCAATATACAACTATTTTATTGCAGGTCTGTCAGCAGCATCATCATCGTATATCCAATTTGTCTATTTTCTTATATCATTACCAAGGAGCCGCAATGTCCGACGAGTGAGTTGCTCTGCTTTAGTTTTTAATTTTTTTTATATAAATTGATTCAAACTTTTATGAATTTTTATTTCTTGTAATAAACATCTTTTGAGATAAGTAATATCATTTAAACTTTAAGGTTATATGTGTGCTTGAAAATGCTGACGTGTGGTTGGAAATCTGAAAGTTGAGCATCGATGTTGAGTCACTAATCGGGGCGCTAATAAAAACACTTTGAAGTAGTGGCAGTGCTCGAATGATGACATCATTGCCAGTTGTGTTGTGCAGTGAGAGGCAGTGCCTGATGACTGTACAACATTCGTCAGTTGTGTAATTAGTTGTCAGCAGGGAGGCATGTGATAATATCTTTTGCTTGTCAATTTGAGAATTCAGAAAAAATTATTTTAGT
Source organism: Helobdella robusta (assembly GCF_000326865.2). Lineage (NCBI taxonomy): Eukaryota > Metazoa > Annelida > Clitellata > Rhynchobdellida > Glossiphoniidae > Helobdella > Helobdella robusta. Next base: position 935,347 of record NW_008705261.1, read on the forward strand.
AATATTTCATCATAAAGCTAAACAAAACTTACTAAACTTCCTAAAACTTGCATAACTAAACTATAGCAGGGTGAGCATTAGGCCTATGCTTCAAAACATTAAACTTTTAAACCATAAATACATGAACAGCTGATAATTGCCTATATATATATATATATATAATATATATAATATATATATATATATATATATATAGTCTTACATTGTGTTTATTCTGATGACTTAGTAGACTTTTAGAAACGCACATGCTTCTAGTTTATTTATTTAAGCCTTTCAAAACCACAAGATTTTTGAGTACTTTTGTAGTACTATTGTTACATTAGATAAGTATTTGCAATCTATTTTAGCTAGTAGACCAACAAGCCCATACATTTTTCATAAACTATACATTTTTGTTGAAATTTAATAGTTTCAAACGTAGAAAAGGTTATTTGGTGTTACCATTTTAAGAAATAATTTTTAAATACAATTCCAACTTAGGTTTGATGGAGACTTCGACGGCGATTTTGATGAAATGGAAGATGACGTCCAGGATGAGATTGAGAATGTCGAGGAGAGCCAGGAGAACATTGAAATAATTGATTCAACGCAGGAGCAATCATCGCTGAAAGTCGATCCAGAGAAAAGGATGACGACACCCTACATGACTAAATATGAAAGGGCCAGAGTCCTTGGGACGAGAGCTCTACAAATTGCGTTAGTTTCCCATCAATTGAGATAATTTTCACTTTTTTTGCCACATCATAGGACTCATAAAGCGTGGATATAATATCTTGTCTTGCTGAAGATTATTTAAAATTTTTAACTTGATTTTGTAATGTAGGTACTATTATTTTACTCAGTTTCAGACACTAAAGTTTCGATATAAATTCATAATTGATTGTAGGTGAATTTCTAATCAGAACTTTTCTTAAGTAAGACCCAACAGAACGTACCTATCTGGGCGGATTCATTAGTCATCTGCAGTTGATCATTGAATACTTGCAAATTAAGAATTCAACTGCCAATTAGTCACTTATTTAATTGGCCAGTTATTAATTGATCAATTAATTTGTTAATTATTTGATTAAAAATGTAGGATGTGCGCGCCGGTGATGGTCGAACTGGAAGGTGAAATTGATCCCCTGGCAATTGCAATGAAGGAATTGAAGTACTCATTTGTTTTTTCTATGACTTCTCCCGATGATTTCATATGCACTTCTATTTTAAAATTTTTATTTACCATCAACTTGCTAATGCGATGAGAGTTAACTAATTAATCAGTTAGATGATGGCACAAAGATTGATTAACGAGTATATGGGTGGTCAGAAGTGTGGATGGGGGGTGCGTGATGAAGGTGAACAGGTGTGTGGGTGGGCATGGGCAGATGTGTAGGTGGCATGAATGGTGTGTATGGTCGAAAGGGGTATACTACTACTTACGACGCCAATCACGAACACATAAATTTGAAACAGGGCAAGGAAGATTCCGATCATCATCAGGAGGTACCTTCCAGATGGCTCCTATGAGGACTGGGCTATCGACGAACTCATCATCACGGACATCTAATCCACACTCACTCAATCTCACTGACCGTCCTTCGCTGCCATATCACAATTATCTACTTATCTACTACTCTTCTCTTTCTCTCTCTCTCTCTTATATATATATATATATTTGAAACAAACATATATATATATAGAGAGAGAGAGAATTTGTGTACATATAAATCATAATTGCAGTTGCTGAAATTTTGTGAAACTCTAGCAAGTTATTAATTAATTGTGATCGATAATATGGAAAAGAATTTTTTTTTTATCCGCGGAGTTTAATTAATCAGTATCAAATTATAATTAGATTCCATTAGAGTTGTGCTCGTTAGACTAAAAAGGAGATTTAATTAGAAGCTCTTCAAATGATGCGGCTGTGCGAGTAACTGACAATTAGTAACTTCTTTAATGTTGAGTTTGTCGTTGGGGAAGTGTTGGGGAGTTGTTGTACATTTGTACGACTTGAAATTGGGAATATTGCCTTGCCGGGTTGACTGCTCGCACTTGGTCAATGTACATCGTTATTGATGAGTATCGTTAATTGGAGTTGAAAAAACGTGGGTGCTGTTTGGAAGCTGAAAGTTGCACGCGGGTTCACATCCCACGTTCTAAACTTCCAAATTATTATTATAACTACCTTACATTTTTTATTATTTTTTTCAAAGTAATTATTATTTGATGGATCAAATTTAAAAGTTATTTTTTTTTAAGTTTAATTTAAAAAAGCTTTAAAAAATTTTGTAATTTGTTTTATTTTCTTTTTAATCTTATATTTTTTTAAATGTAGGGCTGGAAAAAGATTAAATATAATATTAATAATATAATAGTAATATTAGATTTGTTACAAATAAAACATGGGCTGCTGTTCAAAAATCAGCCAATAAATTTATCCATCTGTCGATGTTTTGTTGAGAAGTTTTTTTATGTAAGACTAAACGATCAAATGTTAATATTGATATTGTATTTCTCCAAATGTTAGTGGAGAAATACATGGATGGATATATATATATATATATATTTATATATATATGATCAAATATTAATATTGTATTAATAATTACTTCTTGATATAATAGCCCATCAGATAGATTGGACGAATAGATAACTTATTAAAGATAAAGAACGTATTTATGCTATGGTGTTTTTAATGACTGAAATCGATTATGAAATTTTATATTTTTATTATTTATTTCAATTTTATTATTTTTATTCTGGGACGGTGCAATGGTTAATTGTGCGTTGTTGATGCAGTGTCCGGGTTCGAATGCGGAGAGATTCCCGCTCGTCACGTGCAAAAGTGTGACGCGCTGATTCATGTGTGTTTATTTATGCACTGTGTGTTTGTTGTGATAACCTTTGAGGAATGTCTACGAGAGAATTATTTTTAGTTAATTAGTTTTTAATGTTAAATTGTAAAAGTTACATATTTATGATTGATTTTATAAAAAAAAACAACAATCCAGTTGAGTTAAATTTTGAACGAAATTGCTACCGAAACTGGTCAAAATTGGTAAAAATTTCGTTCTGCAACTTATGTATTCAGGCTATCGTTTAAATGCTAGAAAGGATTTTATCAAAAATTACTATTTAAATACTTTTCAATTATTAAAAAATACTCTTTCTTGTTTAAAGATAATAAAATGTGTACTTTCTTTCGTGGAAAAGCGAAAAAATAGTTTTTTTTATTAAAATTTCAAACACACCTCAGACTAAAAACCGCAGATATCGTTAATTATAATTAATAATTAATATTTAGGAAACAGGCAAAGTCGAAAGCAAATTAATAAAAAAATGGTGCTCCATCAAGCACGGGCAGCATGTGGGGTCGACTGTCTTGTAACTTCAGTGAAAAATTTCTTCATACATAATGCATATTTATAAATTAATACCGTAATTAATTTTTATTATCAGCTTATTTATTGTTTTAAGAGTAACATGCGAGTCTACTATTTTACGGAACAGATTCTTTAGAGTTCAATGAAATAAGAAAAAAAAGTTCATGTAAAACCTTGTATCTACTCACACTATTTTAGGCATAATAAGATTATTATTGGAAATAAAATGAGTTTGTTGTGCAGCCAACGGCTTAGTTAGAAACTTCTTAGATCTGAAGTTAGAAAATGGCAACAGGGATGTAGCGATAAAATTTGTTGAAAAAAACTGCAACTTAACTTGCCTACACAGGTTGATTGGCTCAGATCAAATTTCAGAAGAATCAGAATTAGCATAGGGTGGCGGCCTATTGCCTGCCCGGGCCGCCTGAACATCACACACACGCCAACTGCACAAAGGAGGCACGCACACAGGCACGTCTGAGCATGGACTGACCGGATCATGTAGGGTCCTTGCACGTTAAGTGTAAAAGATTCAAAATTTTAGTCGTATTATGAAAATACATCACATTTCGAAATGAACAAGCAACTGTTTCATGGAATGATTGTTTTGATCCCATTTCTCAAGACTGTATAATGTTCTGATACCTTTCGTAGCCATCAATCTTTATTATTTTTATTCAACTATCTACCTGCCCATTTTTATTCCTCCATCTCATCATATATTCATTTATTTATTCATGCAACTATATAGATATATTTTAAAATTTTGTTTCGATGTTTTGACTCACACGTCCCAGACCCACCATCACCGAAAGACTGTTGGACCCAGGAGTGGGAAATTTTTACCCGGAGTCGAAAAATTTTAAAACAAGAAAGGAGTCAAACACGGAAAAATATTTATCCAACGACTGAGACGAGACATCCCGCAACGAACTCCAAGCCACGTGTAAACGTAGCACCGGAAACAAACTCTTTATTACGTATGAAACGAACGTTACATGTAAACAGTGCAAGTGCATCACAATTTAAATTCAGACGAATGACGTCATCAAACATAGAATAATATTTTACTGCGTGTATAATAGAAAACGAACGAAGATGTTTCACGATGCGTGTAATGAAAACAAATTAAATATCGTATGAAAGAAATATGACAATCGAAATTAAAAAGATCTTCTTGGACACGAGGGAGTGAATGAATGAATAAATGAATGAATGAATGAGTGTATGAGATATTGCCCGGACGGAGTTAAAAACGTTGGATGTTGTTGGTGGATGGATGTTGTGGTGTGAAAGGTGAGCTGATGAAAGTAGTGGTGTGGATGGTGCGTATGGAAAGAAGTTGCGTGTGTGGATGGTTTTTGCGTGAAAGTCGTGATGTGTAGATGAGGGGTGAATGAAGATTGTGGTGGTGTGTATTGTGGAGGTTGTGGTATGTGGATGGTGTGTAACTGCTTCTCCGATGGTTTTACTGATCTGTTACAATTCATCTTTAGTCTGTTGGCCCTGTTAAATTTACACAAATGTGCGTGTTTGCATCGTTTGATGGGTTAGATACGTACCGAATATTCGGCCTAACCGAATATTCGGCCTAACCGAATATTCGGCCTAACCTAATATTCGGACAAAACTTGATATTTGGCTTCGGCAATTATCAGACCGAATTTTGCAATCTTCATGTAGAGTATCGTGTTTTTAGATTTCAGGGCAATAATTGATTACTATTGGAGAAAAATTTATTTTGGCTTTTATGACAGTTAAATTTAAAAATTATCTCGACAGAGAATTGTTGAATAAACACGATTCGCTTACTGCTTTCTTCGATGACTTGTTTTCATTCTAAAACATTTTTTTTTCAAAATTGCGGTTTTTGGCTTTCGGCTTCAATCGAAAAGTGGATCGACTACTTACCAAAATTAAAAAAAAATTACTCTATTCGGTGCATCTCAACTGCAGAAGCGTGCAGGCACTAAACGATTAATCGTCCAATCATTCAAAAAAATTATTTTCAGGTCAAGAATTGGATTGGAAGAATGGCGCACAATTAACTCATCACTGCCACGAGCATCATCATCACGCCACAATTATCACGATGATCAACGTTTCACCATACGATAACAACCATCATGACCATCACCACCCTCACCCTCACCACCACAACCCCACCATTACCACCACCACCACCACCACCGACCTCAAGGGGCACAACGTTGTTGAGATACTGGATAATGTAGTCAGCGTTTTGACTGTCAATATCGGCTCCATAGAAACTCTGGTGGTGGTGATGATAATGATAACGGTGGTGGTGAGGATAACGATGATATAATATGCCAATCCAATAATTCTTGGTATAATTTGACGAGGAACAACTTCATCACCAACAACATCAGCAAAACGTTAAGAAACCAACCACCAGCCACCACCAACCACCAAAGACCAGCGACCACCAACATCCGAATCATCACCACCACCAACAACAACAAACAACAATGTCGCCAAAAACAACTACATAACCAATATGCAAATGAACCTCTGAGGCGGGGCTATAATATCTGATTGACGGGTAGGCCTGTATGCCCGCCATCTGACACAGACGAGCGTTCTCGTCGCAGTTCACTTTTCCCGCCTTTACACGACCCTTCACTTCCTGGTAATGATGATGACCACATCAACAATGATGATGATGCGGTGATGTTGTTTTTCTTGTGTGATGATGATGATGACGACGATGATGAAGATGAGAATGGGCCTGGTGATATAAATATGAAGACCAAACAAGCAATATGATATCGCTGAAAAAACGACCAGCCAGCAATGCTTATGTACAATCAAGAGTCATCATCATCATCACAAACATAACCACCACCATTACCACCACCACCATTACCACCCTCATCATCATCATCATCATTATCATGTTCTCTCATCATCATCGTTCTCTTCTACCATCACCACCAACGTTTTCATCGTCATCAACATCACCACCACCATGTCATCATAATTACACCACCGCCACCATCGTCATCCTCACCATGGCAACTCTCTCAAACTCAGGAGCAAAGACCTGACAGTGGCCACACCAAGGTGCAAAGAAATCAATGATCCAGGGTCGAGAGCTTTTGAGGACCTGTGTGTTGGTGTGTGTGTGTTGTTTGTGGTTAGGGTGAGTTTGCTGGTGAGTGTGTTGGTGTGTGTGTTGATGTTTGTCGGTGTATGCGTGTTTGTGCGTGTCTGTTGGCGCGTGTTGGTGTTGGTGTGTGTGTTGATGATAGCCTGTTAGTGACTGGATTGGAAGCAGCGTTGCCATCGAGAGATTCATTGCTGTGCGTGTTATCTTCCACCTCACAAACGTCATCCCCAACTTCATCATCATCATCATCGTCGTCATTATCACCACATCATCTTCATCATCACCATCACATCATAATCATCATCACACCATCATCATCATCACACCATCATTTTCACACCATCATCATCATCATTACCATCACATCATCATCATCATCACCCCTCTCACCTTCTCCCTGAACTTGGTCTCATCGAGTTTGTGGGTCTTTGTGGGTAGGAAGTCGAACACCCAGGCCCTGATTGACTGTGCGTCTCTGTACCAGCCGTTGTACAAGCTGCGTGGGTGGGTGGTGCATGATGACTTAACAATCATTATTGATTCACTCTCTAGTAATAGTTCTCGGAGGATTGGAGTGTGTACCGTCTTGTAAATATAAACGCGTGTGTGTGTGTACGTGTAGCAAATAACCAGCCCAGGATTTATACCTGATCAACCAACCAAACAACCAACCAGCCAGCCAACCAACCAACCAACCAGCCAGCCAACCAACCAACCAGCCAGCCAGCCAACCAACCAACCAGCCAGCCAGCCAGCCAGCCAGCCAACCAACCAGCCAGCCAACCAACTAACTGGAAGATCTTGTTGTCTGCCCTGCCCTGAGGATAGAGCCTGATGGACGGGTAGGAGTTGACGTTCAGACTCTGACACAACTCCTTGTGCTCCTGACAGTCCACTTGCCCCACGTGCACGTTCTTCACCCCATCAAACATCTGCGGGCAGGGTCAAGGTGATACGATGTGGATGGTAGGTGTTTGCGGATGAATGTTTATTATCATTACCCTTCTCTTCCTCCTCCTCCTCCTCATGATCACCATCCTCATCATCACCCTCTTCATCACCATCATAATCATCATCATCACATCACCATCACCATCCTCATCATCACCATCATCATCATCATACCTTCGCGAGCCTCCTCCACTCAGGTTCCAGCTGCTGGCAGGGCCCACACCAGGGCGCATAGAAGTCGACGATCCACGTCTGCTCGAGGGAGCGTTGTGCTACAAGCGACTGGAAGGTGGCCGCTTCGAGGATGGTCACTGAAGGCTTCATGATGTCCTGGCGTGTGGTGTGTTGTTGTGTGGTGTGTTGTTGTGCGGTGTGTTGTTGTGTGGTGTGTTGTAGTGTGGTGTGTTGCTGTGCGGTGTGTTGTTGTGTGGTGTGTTGTAGTGACGTGTGTTGTGTGTTGTTGTGTGGTGTGTTGTAGTGCGGTGTGTTGCTGTGTGGTGTGTTGTTGTGCGGTGTGTTGTTGTGTGGTGTGTTGTAGTGCGGTGTGTTGTTGTTTGGTGTGTTGTAGTGTGGTGCGTTTTTGTGCGATGTGTTGTAGTGTGGTGTGTTGTTGTGCGGTGTGTTGTTGTGCGGTGTGTTGCTGTGTGGTGTGTTGTTGTGTGGTGTGTTGTTGTGTGGTGTGTTGTAGTGCGGTGTGTTGTTGTGTGGTGTGTTGTAGTGTGGTGCGTTGTTGTGCGATGTGTTGTAGTGTGGTGTGTTGTAGTGCGGTGTGTTGTTGTGTGGTGTGTTGTAGTGTGGTGCGTTGTTGTGCGATGTGTTGTAGTGTGGTGTGTTGTTGTGCGGTGGGTTGTTGTGCGGTGTGTTGTTGTGTGGTGTGTTGTTGTGCTGTGTGTTGTTGTGTGGTGTGTTGTTGTGTGGTGTGTTGTTGTGTGGCGTTAGTAAACGATAGAGAATGATAGTGAACCTGAATGAACTGAACGATCTCCGAGGCAGAATGGTGGCCATGATAATGATGAGGCTTCGTTAGGTTGTACAAGATGGTGGTGGGGTAAGAGTGCACGTTGTACTGGGTGGGTGGTGCATGGTGGTGGTGCATGGTAGTGGTGGTAGAAATGATGGCGATGATAATAACAATGATGATGAAAGTTATATTGCAGCATTAACAGTACTGCTGATGATCATGGTAACAGGGTGAACAACGACGGCGTACGAGACGGCGATGCGATGGCGTACAAAAACTGAGTACACCACGATGCGATGGGATTAGTTACTATTAAAAAACATATGAAAAAACCACTACATCACACGCATCACAAGCAATACACACACACACACACACACACACACATACACACATACACACACACACTTAACTTACTTACGTTCATACAGAGAGTGGCATGCACCGTGCAGTCCACAGTACCAAACTTGACAGACATGCCGACCATCCTGGAGGCCTTCCTGAACTCGGGCAGTAGCCTCAAGCACGGCGGACACCACTAGAGGTCGTGATCGAAAACAAAACAAATATGTACCATACAACTACCGATATATATATATATATATATATATATATATATATATATCATATAACCACAGATGTATATTCTAAAACCACAGATGAATGTCGTATAACTAAAGATATATATCTCACAACTACACACACACACGCACACACACACATATCTGCATCCGCAGATACATTTGCGGACACTTTGATCTACCGGCTCAATTTTTGCCTGCCAAAGCTATGCGATTTTTATAATAAAAAAAAACTTAGAGATCTACAAATCTTTACATCGCACACATCCCAATTCCATTACACCCACGAATCAAAATCAATAACCAAATTCTTGACACTCGACACAATGATGTCTTTCTCACAACATCATAAATTGACAGCATCCAAGGCCTCCAAAAGAAACAATATTTTAAAAGCACTCAGCAGCACCTCATTTGGTCTGGATAAGGAAACTCAACTACAGACCTACAAAACCATTGGTCGCTTCACAATCGAGTAGGCATGTTCTTCCTGGTCCCCGCTGACGTTCGACACCGGTTTCAACCTCTCGCCTCCAACGCTCTCGGAATGCTGCCCTTTGCCTGATCACAGGCTGCCATAAAGTCACGTCGAAGCAGCACCTGTACTCAGAATGCCAGATGCTAACCGTGAAGGAACATTCGGATCTTATCTTCTCCCAATTCCTTCAACAATGCCATAACCCTTGTCATCCGTGCCACATCTTCAAAAAACAGCCTCCATCCGATCGAAGCTTAAAGACCACCCTCTGTTCGAGATGGATGTAGACGGTAAACTCAGTGCTGCCATTCGCCATTGACTACGCCTCCTTGAAAATTGCCTCACTCATCCTTCATGGTAACGCCGCCAAAACCGCCTCGGAGTCATATATGGCGCCAGTGCTACTCAACGGATAACCTCCACAAATACCCTAAAATAGATAATCTGAATAAAGTTTGCCCAGGACTCTTGCCCAGCTCCGCCATGGCCACAGCATCTTTCTCGACAGCTACAAATCAAGAATCGACATCTGTCTCAATGGCTCAACAACATCTGTCCTTTTTGCCACCAACAACCAGACCATGTCTCCCATCTGTTCAGCTGCCTCAAGAATCGCACACATCTCAAAATAATAGATCTGTGGAGTAACCCGGTGGAAGTGGCAAACTGGCTTGGGCCTCGCCTGGAAGTCTAGGAAGGGCAACAACAACACACACACACATATATATATATTTTGTAATGGCGTCTAAAGTTAATTTGTCGGTCAATGAGATTTTATATTTCCCTATAAATAACATAAATTTACTTAAAATGAAGTGTTTATTTCAAATATTGTTGAATTTTACATTTCTGGCAATATTAATGCTGCGTTAAAAACTATAAAAATGACTTAGAATTGGTTAAAAATGGAAAGTTTATATATTTGGAAAAAACGTTCTGTGAAAAGCAACAAAAAAGAGAAAAAAATGCTTGATAATGTTACAATTGTTTTGCAATTAAACAGATATAATTTATTGGAATTTCTACCAACATATGTTAGTGTTGATTTTTTCAAAATTCCAAGAATGGAAAATATATTAAATGTATATTTCAATAAAATTAAATTGGAAATTAAAGAAATATTGTACAAGCAAGTAGCAGGGTTTTAGCTGCGACCGGGAAAATTAACAGGCAAAGGGTATGAATACATTGTGATAGCAGTGATAGACGCATGGCGGTAAAGCACGCAAAAATAGCAACCAATCCGCGGTATGTACAGAATTGTTTAAATAAACAGACCCGGGATGTTTGAAAAGAGGAGAATAAAGGATAATTCTGTTGGTGTTGGTGGAAGCTGGTCGGTCGTAGTTAGCGGTAGTTAAAATTCTCGAGGTTACGTCGGTGGTTGGTACGGTTGGTAGAAGCAGTTACGTCGGTGGTTGGTACGGTTGGTGGAAGCAGTTTCGTTGGTAGTTGGTATAGTTGATAAAAGCGGTTACGTTGGTGATTAATAAATTCCACAGTAGTCAGGGCAAACCCTGATACCGAATCGACACCGTCACTTCAGCAAACGTGAATCGACAACACGTTTAACAAGCTACACACCAATTCGGCCAACGTGAATTGACAGTGTGCGCAACAAACGACACGGCATTTCAGCAGCGGCGAAGTGACAGTCAACGAAGCCTCCGCCAGAAGTACCACAGACAACGTGACAGCCGGTGTCCTGTCCACATTCACAGTCATTGCTACATTTGACGAAAGCTTATAATTTTTATTGCTGGGAACTGTCGGTGAACCCTTACAAGCAAGAGTTGTACATAGCAAAACTAATAGAAAACATGAATGTTAACTATCTTGCCAGCAAACCGACCAGCGCACCTGAATATTATACGCGGGAAACTGTCCCACCAGCTAAACAAACTAAACAAAAGCGTGTAATTGACAGCAGAGTCAACAATAACAACAACAATTTCATCAGCAACAACAGCGGCGACAACAACGGCAGCAACAACAGTACTCTATGGGCGGATGTTGTGAGAACTCCTACTGAAAATATCGACCAACCATTCACAGCTGTCCAGTCAACATTTCAAACCAATGTCACATTAAAACTAGGCGACAGATGACGGATTTTTATATAGTAATGTGAATGTTCAGAAGTCAAACTGCTGCTTCTTGTCTAAAGATTCCAAAGAAAAATGGGTATCTGATTTTCCTGTGGCACATCAGACTCGTGCACAAAACATCATAAAAGAACGGATAGGACTTACTTCATTTGCAAAGCAACAGGTTTCAGTTGACAAACCTGAAATGTCTTGTTTTTCTGTATTCATTGGTTCAAAAATTATTGATCACACTGTGGAGTGTACCAATCAGGAAGGAAGCAGAGTGAAACAAAATTTATGGCGTGCAACAAGTCAACCAGAACTTAAAGCCTTTCTGGGGCTCCTTTTATTACGGGAGGTATATAAATCAACTGAAGAATCAACCGAAGAGTTATGGAGTGCTGATGGTCGTAGGGATTTTATTTCAACAATGAGTTACAATAAGTTAGCATTGTGAATGGAATAATTTATTACTAAATAATTTTTTCTGATTTTTACTTTCATATAGATTTAGAGATCTAAGAAGATTCATTCGTTTTGATAATAAAAATACTAGATCTCAAAGATTAAATACTGACAAACTAGCTGCTATGAGCGAAATATGGTCGATGTTTCTATATAGTGCTCAAGGGGCAATGGTACCAGGACCATTCCTCACAATTGATGAAAGGCTAGCTCCATATAGAGGTAGATGCAGTTTTATTCAGTATATGCCATCACAACCAGCAAAGTATGGACTGAAAATTTGGATGTGTTGTGATGCTGAAAACAAATATATTTATAATGCAAGCATATATTGTGGCAAAAATTTGGATGATGATAAGCCATGCAAAGATCTTGGAGGTAAAGTAGTGCGTCAACTCTTGGAACCTATTAAGTGTGAAGGTCGAAACATCACCACTGATAATTTTTTCACTTCTTTGTCTCTAGCAAGAGATGTTTTAAAAACAAAAAAAGCTACAATGGTTGGTACGGTTCGCAAAAATCGTGTAGAGTTGCCAAAAGAATTTGTCATTTACAATGGACGAGAATTGCATTATTCACTTGTTGGCTACAATGAGGTTGATAATATATGCATAGTTTCATACAAGTGTAAAAAAAAGTTGTTGTTCTTCTGTCCACTATGCATTTAACAAAAATAAATTTTGGCAAAGGTCCAAAAAAGTTACCAGAAGTTATTGATTTTTATAATAAAACCAAGGGTGGAGTTGATTGTGCTGATCAGATGATAGACACATACAGTACCAAACTGACACATACAGACGTTGGCCAGTGGTTATGTTTTGCAACATGGTTGATATTGCAGCACTTAATGTTTATGTCCTTTTTAATAAGTTACAAGCAGAAGAAACACCATTAATAAAACGCAGGCTTTTTTTAAAAATCTTGGTAAAAGTCTTTGCCAGGAGTTCCAAAGACATCATCAATCTAATGCAATTTGCCCCATTTTATTAAGAGATACCACATTGCAGCCATGCAAAAAAAGAGGCCGATGTTGTACTTGTTCTCGTCAGTTAAACAAAAAATGCACAACAAGTTGCACTTCATGTCAACAAAACGTTTTTTCTGAACATTGCAGAATTTTTTGTAAGAACTGTCTTCCCAATGAATGTCAATGAAACCTTGAAGAAAACAACGTTTTATAACTTATAATACTAACTTTTTGTGACAATATATATATTAAATGTTATATATTATATTAATTATTAAGGCAACTATTTCATTTAATAAACTATAAAAGATTTTGAAGTTGTTTTCAAAAAAATACATAATATTTTAATTGGGGTCAAAATCGACCCCATGCCCTTACATGTAAATAATTTTTTCCGCCCAATGAAGTAATCAAAATGTAATCAAAATGTTTCAAATTCATCTGATCCTAAATGTAACTTTAAATAAATTTCTTCTTTTAGTATCTCAATTATTTTAGTTTTGTTGAATGTCTACCATTTGAAATTATTGATGTTGTAAAAAATTTTGATAACTGTTATAGTTGTGCTAATGATTTAACTTCAAACTTTTTATTAAAAAATATTTTTCAAAGTATCTTATTTCCGTTGCTTCATTTAGTTAATTTATCTTTTAAAACTGGTCATTTCCCTAATTGTTTGATAATTTCTAAAGTTTTGCCTTTATTTAAATCTGGTGACCGTCATTCTATTAAAAATTATCGCCCTATTTCAATTCTTCCTAGTTTGTCAAAATTAATTGAAAAAATTATTTTAAATCGTCTTAATGAATTTTTAAATTGTGATAATATTATTTGTTTAAATCAATATGGTTTTCGTCATAAATGTCAACTGAGTTTGCTGTTTCAGACGTTATTAATTTTGTTTCTCATGCACTTGAATCTAAAAAATACTCTATTGGGGTTTTTATAGATCTTTGCAAAGCTTTTGACTCTTTAGATCACAGTATTTTATTGTACAAGTTATAATTGGTTTTCTTCTTATTTTAATGATCGCTCTCAATTTGTTTCTATTGGTAGTTTTATGTCATCATTGTCTCCTATTAAATCGGGTGTTCCTCAAGGTTCTATTTTGGGCCCTTTACTTTTCAATATTTATATTAATGATTTTGTTTACTCTTCTAACATTGTAAAATTTATTTTATTTGCTGATGACACTACTCTTCTTTATTCTTATTCGGATTTTAATGTAATTGTTTCTGTAATTAATTACGAATTAAATATTGCTTACTATTGGGTTGTTTCAAATAATCTACGTATTAATTATAACAAACATATTAACGCCAAACATTCGGTAGAATTTATAGAATATTGTAAATATATATATATATATATATATATATATATTTACAATATTCTATAAATTTTACCGAATGATTGGCGTTCGGTAATGCCAATCATTCGGTAGAATTTATAGTAGAATATTGTAGCGCCAATCATTCGGTAGAATTTATAGAATATTGTAAAAATTATGGTCTATTACCAACACACACACACACATATATATATATATATATATATATATATATATATATATATATATATATATATATTACCCAATTACAGACACATACATAAGCATAGATAAACATACACATC